>NC_135316.1:42691138-42993138 GCF_048772815.1 Callospermophilus lateralis | reverse complement strand
AGTGTGCCCAAAGTCATAAGGTGGTTTTTGATCTCCCTCTTAGTGATGTATGCACAGGAAATTGCCTCTTCTCTTTAGTTTAGCCTTGTTAGGAAAAACAGTTATCACTACCTGCAGAGAAAGGGGTTCTGAAATGGTTGTATCAGCAGCTGGGTATCCAAATGAAAGTACTCCAATAATCTCACAGGAAATTCACAGTAGACTTACTTCCTCTGAGAGCAGTCAAGCGATGCAAGGCAGGCTTTTGAGAGGGAAACTGCCCAAGTAACAGGTACCAAGAAGCCTGCAGAGAAGGAGGCAGGATACAGGAATAGAGAACTCAAAAGGTGGTAATCCTTTGAACAATGGCATAGTGTAGATACTGTTTTTTATTGTGGTTAAATTAAAAAATGGAGAATTTAGCATGTTAAGCATTTTTAAGTATGCCATCTAGTAGTGTTAAGAACACCAATGCCGTTGTGCACCAGACCATAAATATTTCATCTTGCAAACACTAACCACCTACTGAGGGACAATTCCCTATTTCTCCCTGCACCTAGTCCCTTGCATTCATGGTTTTAAATTTTGTTTCTGAGATTCTTACTATTTTAGATACCTCATATAAGTGGACTATATATAGTCTACATTCTGTACAGAAGGCATTCTGTACATTCTCTAGAAGGCATTCAGGCAAGGTGAAAATGGTGTTGGAGCAGAATTTTCCAGAAATGGTCAGGCAGGAAGGAGATAGTAGAGAGGAGTATGGTGATGGTCAGTCCTGGGCATAAAGAATTTAGCTACTTTAAGCAACAAACTTTAGGTATGTCATAATTTCCATGGATCAGGAATCCAGGTATTCCTTAGCTGAATAGACTATATAAAGTCTTGGTCTTTTGGTGATTGTCTTATTTCACTTAGCATAGTGCTATTAAGGTACCTCCACACATGGCACCATTTCATGGGATTTCCTCCTCTTTATGACCAAATAATCTTCCATTGTTTGTATATACTACATTCATTTGGTTTATCCATTCATCCATCAGTAGAAAGTTTGGGTTTCTTCTGCCTCTTAGCTGTTATGAATACTGCTGCTTTGAACATGGGTGTATAAATATCTCTTTGAGACCATGCATTTGATTCTTCTGCATATATACCCAGAAATGGAAGTCCTGGATTATATGAGAATCTACCATACTATTTTCCATAGCAGTTACACCATTTTTCAATTCCACATTTTCTTAAAAAATGACATTTTTCAATTAAATTGTTTATACTTAAAACCAACCATCTTTCAGAATTTAAGTAGCTTTTAATATCAAGAATAGAAAAATATGAGTAGTTAAATTATAATATGTCATGACACATCTCTTTCTCTGTATATTTGGATTTAAATAACTATTTTAGTGCCCTTCCCTCATTCTTAGTCTGATATAGTGGAGAGTACTGATAGCAAGCGAACAAGCAGAGAAACAAATAATTTCTAATGTAAATTGCAATATTACAAATCCTAAATTGCAATATCACAGTTCCTCTGGAGTTTACATAAAGAAAAGAAAATTTTCTGTTCCTTGCAGAGGGAAGGGATTCCTGTGGGGTGGGGTGGAATATGCTCAGCTATATGATACAATAAGGCTTGGGGACTTCTGAGAAGCCTTCTTATGACCACTACCCAAATGCATACCTTCCCTTTGACTACCTTGTGTTTGAAATTCTATAACCATTAACAAGTGTGCTCATGCTCCTTCCTTAAGAGCAGTCTTTTCCTATTTGGAAAGCAGAGAGAATCATCAGGGTGAAACAGGCCCAGAAAATATGTATTCCACTGTGGCCACAGTCTCCAGAAGGCTGTCAGGCGAGGTGAAAATGGTGTTGGAGAGGAAATTTCCAGACATGGTTGGACAGGAAAGAGATAGTAGAGTGGAATATGGTAATGATCAGTACTAGACAGAAAGAATTTAGCAATTTTGAGCAACAAACTTTGGCTATGTCATAATTTCCATGGGTCAGGAATCCAGGTGTTCCTTAGCTGAATGGTGCTAGCAATCAGGGGTCAACTGGAACTACAGTCTTCTTGAGGCTTGAATAAGGGAGCATCTGCTCAGATTTCTCAGGTGGCTTCAGAAGATCCATTTCTCAGCCTGCTCATATGGATGGTGGCAGGCTCTTTAAACTTATTGGCCAGACATTATTTTCTTTCTAATTGGGTTTCTCTGTAGTACAGCTCACAACCAACAACTGGATTCCCCCTGAGCAAGCTGGAGAATGAGAGGGCAGCAACCTATCACTTTTCCCATATTCTATTAATTAAAATTAAGTCATGGTGCTAGCCACTTGCAAAGAGGGGATTACAAAAAAGGTATGATATCAAGGAGGTGAGGATGACTTGAGGCCACCTTAGAATCTACCTACTAGAAATCCTGAAAGAAGATTTAAAAACAAAAAAGGAACTCTAAAGGCTATTACTGTAGGACTGAAGGACAGTACCCAAGGGAGGTGAGTGACCTTGCCCCAGTCAGCAGACCATGGCTGGTGAGTAGAAACCTCCTGTTGGGGCGATGGGCTGAGGCTGGTAAGTAGAAACCACAGGTTGGGTCTGGAAAGCAGAGAGCCTTGGTCCAAAACTGGTATATAGGTACCTTTTGTTGAAGTGGGAGCCGTTGGTATCCTTCATACATGCTGTTTCTGGCAGATGTCTTACAGTAGGGTTCCAGTAGATATGAGAACTCATTGCCTTTTAGTTAATATGGTAAATTCCATGTTATGTCTTAAGAGACAACACTTTTCAGTCTCAACCCCAAATGGGGGAAATTTACATGGGTTCTCACCTGTGTGTCTGGCTTTTGTCCTCCTAGGTATTCAAGACTGGAAAAATAAGTTGCCTATGCCTAGAACTAGATTGTGAATGGCTGAGAGCAGTAAAGGGGGTTTCAAAATGACAGTGTCATTTCTCTGGACTTTTATTCTTCTGGCAGCTTGGCAATAACTTTTTTTTTTTAATCAACAGATAAATCTGTATTTTTTTTTAACCATATAAGTGTTCTAAGTATACATATGCTGTGGAATGACTAAATCCAACTAACATATGTATTACTTCATATGGCTTCATACAGATTAAAATACATATATATTCATATAGGTGTATGTGTATATGGAAAAACAGATAAATGTGTATTTATCTGTTTATCTATCTATCTACCTATTTTTCTATCAGTAGAGTAGTTATCCATAATTACCAGGTCCTTCACTTCTGGTAGTAGAAATCTGAGGTTCAAGGATCACTTTGGGAGCATGGAACCATTAGGTACTAGATCTGGGAGCTAGAGTAAATTCAGAAATCTTCAAGTTGAGGCAGGTTGAGGGCTGGCTTGAACTTTATCCTGCCTTGTTCTAGATTGATGAAGGTCTTGGGCAGTCCATCGATTGCACAAGAAGAATGTGAGCAGACCCACTGGGAATGTGAAGACTGAGGAAGACTGTGTCTAAGAACTAGGGCAGGGGCAAACAAGGGGAGCACTCAAGACAAATCTAAGACATTTCCTCTTTTTGACAATTTGTCAAGAAAGTACACCTGACATTTAGGTGAATTTGACAATCAGGAACTTTGTACATATGTTTTCCTGATATTTTTCCCAATTTTTTTTTAATTAAAAAAGTATGTGAATAACTATCATCACTGGGATGCTTGGAACAAAAATTATCTTCAGCATGACATGTAACATATTTAGATTGTCACAGTCTTCTAGCACTTTGATCCACCCTATTGTGTAGGCCTTAAGTAAACTTAATAACTATACAAATAAATGTATAATTGGGGACAGGAGGATGGTTTGGGTATTATTAAATTAAGCATTAGAGATATTTTAGGAAATGCTAAATGTTATGATTAACCTAAATAATTTGGTGAAAATGTTACTAAGATACTCATAAGGAATAATCCTTATCTTGTTGTTGAATATTTGTTGGAAAAGCATTATTGTTATTCAGGTATATTTAGTCATTTATATGCAAACAGATAAGCAATTAAATCAATCTTTCATAAAAAATTAAACAGGATAAATACTTAATGTTACATTTTACTCTATATTTTTGAAGCTCCAATGTCAATCATTGTCTTGTTTCAAAAGCCATCTGACCTTTAGTTGTCTTGATTTATACAAAGAAATATTCTGAGGAAACATTTTGTCCCTTTTGTTTACCACAAGGTGGTTTCAGTGTTGTTATGAAATGTTTTATATATTTTTTTTCACAATAGAGTTTGTGGTATAAAATTAGCTAGAGCACATGGTGTTTTTAAGGAGCTGTGTTTTTGAGAGGAATGCCTTTCCTGAAAATGTTTACCACTGGAGGCATTGACAGTGTGTTTGGTTTAAAATTAGCTCTAAAAACAACATATTTAAGTTATTTATTCTGAAATATATAAATGCAAAAGGATTTGCCTGGAAAACAAGAGTGGCCTTTTCCTTTGGAATTTCAGACACAACACAGCTTCTGGAAGTAAAGACAAGGTTGAGTCTGAGCACCATGCTATTCTTACCTCAGCCCTAGGGAAACACTGAGTTTGTTCTGGGGCTAAGAAGCAAAGGCAAAATGTCATTGTCTTCGTAACATTTTACCAAATTATCTAAGAACTTCCTAAGAATTTCCTAAAATATTTTTAATGCTTAACTTCACAATAAGGAAAACACATCTTTGGACTCCCAATTTTTATATTAATTTTTAAAGTTACAAAAATTAACTTATGGCCTAGGTCATGAATGAAACATGAAGTAGGGCTGGGCATTTGGCTCACGCCTATAATCCCAGTGGCTTGGGAGGCTGAGGCAAGAGGATGGTGAATTCAAATCAGTCTCAGCAACTTAGCGAGACCCCGTCTCTAAATAGAATACAGAAAGGGCTGTGGATATATCTCAGTGGTTAATCACTCCTGGATTCAATCCCAGGTATTAAAAAAAAAAAAAAAAGGAATTAAAACCAAGAATCAATAAGTGGGATGGAATCAAACTAAAAACTTTCTTCTCAGCAAAAGAAACATTCTGTGAGGTGAACAGAGAGCCTACATCCTGAGAGCAAATTTTTACCCCTCACACATCAGATAGAGCACTAATCTCTAGGGTATATAAAAAAACTCAAAAAGCTAAACACCAAAAAACCAAATAACCCAATCAACAAATGGGCCCTGAACAGACACTTCTCAGAAGAGTATATACAATCAATCAACAAATATATGAAAAAATGTTCGTCATCTCTAGCAATTAGAGAAATGAAAATCAAAACCATGCTAAAATATAATCCCACTCCAGTCAGAATGGCAGCTATTATGAGGACAAACAACAATAAGTGTTGGAGAGGATGTGGGGGAAAAGTACACTCATACATTGCTGGTGGGACTGCAAATTGGTGCAGCCAATGTAGAAAACAGTATGGAGATTCGTTGGAAATCTGGAAATGGAACCACCATTTGACCCAGCTATCCCTCTCTGTTTATACCGAAAAGACTTAAAAAGAGCATATTTCAGGGACACAGCCACATCAATGTTTATGGCAGCACAATTCAAAATAGCTAAACTGTGGACCCAACCTAGGTGCCCTTCAGTAGATGAATGGATAAAGAAAATGTGACATATATACACAATGGAATTTTACTCAGCAATAAAAGATAATTAAATCATGGCATTTGCACATAAATGGATGGTGTTGGAGAAGATAATGCTGAGTGAAGTTAGCCAATCCCCCAAAACAAATGCCGAATGTTTTCTCTGATATAAGGAGGCTGACTCATAGTGGGGTGGTGTGGGTAGTATGGGAGGAATGGATGAACTCTAGATAGGGAAGAGGGGTGGGAGGGAAATGGAGGAGGCAGGGGATTAGCATGGATGGTGGAATGTGATGATCATTATTATCCAAAGTACACATATAAAGACACAAATTGGTGTGAATATACTTTGTATACAATCAAAGATATGAAAAATTGTGCTGTATACATGTAAGTGTAATAAGAATTGTAATGCATTCCACTGTCATTTATTTTTTGAAAAAAATTAAAAAAAAAAAAAAGACAAAGTAGGGTCCAAAGCAATACTGGTGGTTCAGGTGTAGGCATTTTCAGTTGAAAAACTTTCTTTTTAAAACATGTGTGAGCTTTAAGTCTTAGGTGCAGACATTGATGAAAGTCAAAAGGTTAGTGATTCACTTCCTGTCCTTGCCACTGCTGCTTGTTACAACAGATTTCTGGAAGTGACTGACAATAGAAATAATCATGTGAAGGTCTAATTTGTGGGGTGTGAACAAATGTATTTCAGACTGAAAATCAAGAGTTGTTGTGATTCTCAGAAATCCTCATAGCATGTGAGTCAGAGGACCAAAATGTACAGGACCCTATCTTATTTATTTAGTTATTTTAGTTATGTTCAACACCAGGATACGTCCTGACATTATCACAAAGGTATGGAATTCAACCAACACCAATTCAATCCCAACACTGCCCCCCACCCAACTCCCCAGACACCCCCTCCACTCTACTGATCTCTCTTCAGCAGGATCCAGTCTTACCAGTCACAGATTTTATATGGAAGGAAGAGGGCAAGGTAAATATATAAAATCTGATGATGGTAGATGCACACTTTTGGTCCATATATACAAGAATATTCTTTGGTATTTAGCAATGCTATATGGGATTCAGCTTACTCTAATAATGAACTTCTGTCCTCTTTAGGTGGCCTCTTTTTCCTCTGTAATTATAATAGATATTCTCTTCTATGGCTAATGGTTGCAATTAATTTTTTAGACTAAGGTTTTAGAGGAATTAAATTTCAGCTTTTTTAGTTCTCAAGGTCATTGGTCAAGGCCCTGAACACTGATTTGTACAAGGCAGGCATATATTCCCACACTTTTCTGATAACAACCTACCATTTAAACCTCTGGATTAGAAATAAGAGAGAATCTAGCCCTTTTGCCAGGGGTCTGGAAATGAGAGGAGCACGGATCTAAGCAATTCTGAATCTTGGCCTCTTACCTAAGAGTCCTTATGTAAATAATATGAACTCAATATATCTCCTAAGTAAATGGGAGACTAAGAATTGTGTCTGCATTGTAAGATTTAAACTCTGCATTTGGAAAATATTAAGTATAGTGCTTGTAATGTAATGATTATCTAGGAAATATCACTTTTATTAATATACTTTCTGGTTCCTGAAAGGTAAATATTAAGATGAGAACACTGTGAAATTGTATGATGGAGTCTCTTTAGCAACAGCATTAAGAGAGACTCACTGTATTCATGAGTTAATGATAGCAAAAAAAAAAAAAAAGTCTATTCGATCACTGACATTGCCAATCATGCTGAATTGCCTTCTTTTGATGATCAACTATATTGATGATCAGGAAATGGGTGGGACTGACTGCCTCAGTGATTGGCATACTTCTCATCCAAAAGACAGTCAAGGTCTTCATGACAATTCCACAATAACCATTTGAAAATGCACCAAGAAAACTGAAACCAGTAAAAAAAAAGTAGGTTAGTAAACAGCAGGCTTTACATCAGGTACAGAACCATAATGATTCAGATGATTTGTTTATTTCATGCATAAAGTGTGTTCCCAAAAAGGTACTCTCAGGAGGGATCTATTAATAACTGACTCATGATGGTATCAGTATCCGATTTTACTTTAGAATACCCCTTTTTAACTTTGTACTTCATATTATTCAACATCTGTAATTGGTACCACAAATTAGCATGATTGATTTCTTCTTTTCATGTTTGCTTTCAGGAAGGCACTAGTGTTGCGATTGAGAAGTGGTTTCAGATAGAAATGTCCACAAGGATGGACATAAACCAATCACATAGTGCAGATCCAAGACCAACATCATGTCAAAAATTTTGATAGTTTGTAACATACTAATTTTTCAAAAGTACATTCAAAAAGCTATTTTTAGAAACAGCATTTATTGACACATCTGTTATGTGCTAAAATAGAACTGTTAACAACTCTGAGATGCTCTCAGAAATAGGGAGACTTGGCTAAATACTTGCATGCCCTAAAATTTGTTTTTTTTTTTTTTTTTTTGAAGTGTAACAGGCACAGCTGGGTCTTGTTATTGGTGCCAGCGGAATTTGTAGCACTATCTATTTTATGACAGTTCCACACCTACTTTTTTTTAACCTTATAAGGTAAAGATACAAACTCTAAATGTGCATTATACATAGAACTATATTTAGCAGCTAAATATGATTTTTGCAAGCCAAAGAGAAACAGGAATTCAGTCTCCAGATGCTGTTTTTGACAAGCAGCATCTAAATAGTTGCTGCCCAATGTCATGATAATGTTGTTGGCTAAGACAATTTCAGCCTGTTTTTCTAAAGTCATCACATAAAGCCAGATTTTTATTTTTTCATATGACATATAAAATACTTAAATGCATAATTGTGACAAAAATAAAATGGAACTTCAAATATTATAAGAAATTGATGAAGTGGTTCAGTTTTTTACTTTATTAGAGTTTATATTTACAGTTATGCCCTCAAATCTGCCTTTCCTTGCATTGTAGAGGAGTTTCTCAAGTTTTATATAGCAAGTCTTTTAAAGGGGCGGGCAAGAGACTTCTAATCAACTTGCTTATTATTGATTATTGATACTCTTGGGAAAGCTGCTCCATCCTTGGGTATTTTCTCTTTCTCTGAGAATTGTCTTGACCACACAAGGTTGGATCCTATACCGTACCAGGTGGAAGGCAAAGCGTGCTGGACTGAGAGGCAGAATACCTGGGCTCCTATATTTGCTTTAACCATTAATCTTTTTTCGACACTGGAGCAGATGACTCACTGCCACCTGCATAATGAATGGTTTTGGGCTGTGCCATCAAGCTTGGCACTCTCCATGATTAGCACTACCCTTTGGTGAGGTGCTTTTAAGAGAACTTAATCTGTGATACACACTGCCGTGTGAAAAATGAACTTTCCTATGAGGCACTATGAAAATGGAGCCTTCCTAGAAATGCCCTAGTCCAAAGCCAACAGGAGTGTGCTGAAGTCTAGGGCATCTCACCCAACTAGTTCCTACCACCTCAGGGGAGTGACTTTGTGCTTCTGAATCTCAGAGGGCCTTCCTCATGTAAGTCTCAGAGACAAGGATACCTTGCTCACCCCATTTTCCAGAAAACTCTGCTCTCTTAACACTTCACAAAAAATCTAAATCTTGTTTCACTTAGATATTCCTGGGCTGCCACCCTTCAGATACTGAGACACTACTTTTGTTCGTATGACCTAGTATTACTGGCTTTAGTTGATGTGGGGGTACCTGCCGCAAGTCATTCTGTCAAAGCCTTTCTTTCAGGTTATCATTTTTGTTGTTGTTGTCTTTGATGATTTGTTTTAATGTAGACCAGGAAAGCAAATTTTCATGAGAGATATTGGTGGCTTGCATCAAATGGTAGGAGTCAGCACACAATTAGAATAATGTAGCCATCTAGTAAAGAGGGCTAAGAAGAGCTCTGTTGACTTTGAATTTCCTTATCTCTTTTTTGAGGGTTGAAATAGTGGAATATTTGAAGAAACCCTCTCTTATTTTCAGTGGGAATCTTTCAATAGGCATTGCAATCAAAGTAGTTATGACTGACTCCAAAACCGTGAATAAGATCTACACTAATTATCTACCTACCAAAAATAAACCCTATTCCATCCCTCTCCCTCTCTCTTTACAGTCCCTCTAGTGCACTATTCTGTTTGTCTTTCTCACTTCACTAGAACATAAGTCTACGAAGAATATGGCAGAATTTATGGTATGGGATCCCAAGGTTACCTCATGAAAGATTATAAGATTAGATCATCATCTTTCTTCTTTCTTCCCTTGCCCTTCCTTTCCGCATGCCTTGTACTATCTAAGGAATGTCAGCTGCCACTTCATGAGCTTACCTGTAGAGAGTATTCACATGAAGTAGCTGATGCCTCTGGCCAATAGTCAATAATGAACTGAAGCTTATTAAATCCATTTTGTCCCAGAGTCCCAGATGTTACACTTGCCCAATGTCCTTAAATAGGACATGTAAAGGATATACTACATTGTCCTGGGGTCCTATTTATAGGACAACCTTTTTAATTAATAAAGGATATATAAGTTCTATTTTAATTCACCTGTGTCAGTTTCATTGAAATATTTGCAGAATTGAAAACTTGGGACTTAGTGAGCTGACGTTCATGAGCATGAACTGGGGAGTAGTGGATCTTCAAGACTGAGGCAAACTTCACATAACTAAATCCACATTCAATAGCTTGACTACAGCCTGTTGAGAAACTCTGAGTCAGAACTATTCAGGTATATCATTCCGGTCTTGACCTCAGAGACTATGTGATATAAAAGTTGAATGTTTTAGGCTGCTAAATTTTGTGTAATTTTTTTGCACAGATAAATAATACTTAGTAAATATTTATTAAATATCTGAATTAAATTATATATATTATATTCTCACAAAGAATGAGAAAGCCATTTTAAAAGTTACTGAATTCATGGGAGCTTTATGTCATTATGTGTGGTCTCAAATTATGGATACGAGAAGAAAACTACTGTCACATAAAAGGTTTAAGAAACATATTATCTATGAACATTATGGGTATTAATAGCATACTTGAAAGAATTAGAAAATTGGCATAGAATATAGTTTATAAAATTAAAGTGACTCTGACTTAGGTTAAAAGAGAAACCATTTCTTTTTGTAAACTGGTTTATTTTTTACATAGTCATGTATAAATATTTATAACTTACATACTCACATGTGTGTGTGTGTATATATATATATATATATATATATATATATATATATATATATATATTCCCAAATATTTGACTTACTAGTAGAAATCACATTGTTGAAGATAAACTGTAAACTAAAATCTGAATGACATTAGATGAAAAAATATTACATATTAATGTTTGTTTTCTCATTAGGAAGCTATGTGGTTTCATTAAATCCACCTATTTACAGCTAAGTGCTTTTTAAATACATAAAAAAAATCAAGGCACTTTAGACAAACTTCTCCAACTCGATCACATGATTAATTAACTAGTCAATGATCCTGAGGAGGGTGAGGGGGAGAGAGATTTAGTAAATAGCAATACATCAATCACCAGAGAAAATTAGCAGAAAAATTATTGCTTTTCAGTAATTTAGGGAAGCTTTCATCGTGACACCTGGGTTTGCTCTGCAGGGATGAATGCTCAGATTCGTTTGTGGTTTTGTGAGGGTATCTTTAGTTTCGGCTCAGGTGCTAGGTTGCCCACCTTGGGGGGGGTGGTGTCAGGAGATGCAGCAGTGATGGCATATGGATGCCTGGTTACTCATTTTAACACACATGGAGAAATGGTCTGCCACACTTTTATTTGTGGTGTTTCCTCTGTGTAATAAATAATTCTTCTTGATACTTAGATTCCTAATAAAATTGTTGTTGAATCCCTTATGATTCTGCATTCATTTTACTCATTCATTCATTCATCAAAAAAATTTGAGTTTTAGCCAGACTGTACTTGTGAAGCTGTCCCTAATGAGATAATGCTTCTGTATGGTTTCCTTTCACATTGTTCTTTCTATGTGCTCCAGGTTAGAGTATACACAGTGTCATTTGGAGAAGTCATTTTTTTTTTAATCTGGGAAAACTCAGCTTGCAAGAAGATTCTACCTGGTTCTAAGTATTTTACACAACAGCATGATAAGGAAAACCTTAAAAACAAAACTAAATGCCAGATGATTCCACATTGTAGAACTGGTAATTATTTAAAATTATTTAAAAATCACTCTTGTCTTCTGGACTTTGGCAATGTTCATAGCCAGTGACTGGATGCAGTCATCTCAGACTACTTCTCCCCCACCTTTTTTTTTTAATGGGCTCAGTAGACACATATTAACTAACCACGAGCACAGTAGTAACCACAAGCAATGCTGCAGGCCAGTTCAGGCTCTCTAGGAGTACATAGTGCAGTTCTATTCATCATTCTTGGGCTGTGTCCTCATAGCTCTTTGGCATTGTGTGTTGGACCACTTCCTTCTAGGTTATGAGTTTGGAGATTTCCATGGCACATAGTTCTTATTCATTTCATAGGCATCACTGGATTTTGAAGTCTTTCACTGCTGGCTGTAGGATATTGGTACATGTTAGGTTAGAGGATGTGTTCTTCTGGGTCTGAATTCTGTGTGTTCTTGACAGCTTCCTATAGCATGCTGATGAAAAATGTTTTTCCATCTGCAAGAGAATCAATTTACATGATGCCAATTATTCTCATTTGGGATCTTCATTGTTTCCCCTATAGTTAAAATTTTTCCTTTATATTTTCAGATTTTGAAGGTTTTATATGTATTTCTCTGCTTTGCCTGTGATGGAAAACCATGTCCATTCCTAATTTAGTACCTTTCATCAGAGTCCACCCAGAGGAGTGGGTGGCTATGAGCAGGGTGAAATGAGGGGACGGAATCTTGACTTGCTACATTTTTAGGATCTAAAGTACCTGTAGAAGATCTGGCCTGCAAGAACTCTATAGAAAATTTTACTGTCAGGAACTCATGGCAATGGCTTGCATTATATAATTTTTAGATGGAGTTTTTTTCTTATTTTAAAATTCAATTTTGAATCCTCAACATGTACTTCACAGGGGCAGAACATGGAGAACTTGACTATTTTCAGATATAAAATGCAACAATAAACTTTCTTCTGCTTATAAAAACTGAAAAATTATTTAAACATCCAATTGAAGAAACACAAAATAGCATAGAAATTCATCTTAGTAAACAAATAGTTTTAAGAAATAAATATCTAAGCCATGTGTGGAACCTGGTCACTAATTCCTAGCTTTTAAACAATGGCTTAGTCATGACTTTATCCTTGATTTTCAATCAGTATGTTTATTAATTCACTGTGAAATATATTTGAATCCTATCTTTGCCATAATTAAGAATAGGTTCCATGCCTTTAGAACAATTTAGCATCAAACACTCTTCAAACTGTTTCCTTCAGCTAATATAAGGTCTTTGTTATCCTTCTTGGACGGCCTATTATTTGAATGGATGATTTTCTTTTTGCACTTAAAAATATATACTTTTAGGAAAACTGCACTGGTAACTCAATATCTTTGGTATCTTTTCTCTTCTGGGAACTAAGGGAAAAAATGAGAAAAAGGGACCACGTAGAATTTCTTTATCCTAAAAATATAGGATGATTATCTGTGGTTGCTTAAGGTGAAATTAATTTCCATGCTCTTATTAAATATACTGCTTCTATTACCAGTTATCTCCAGCTAAATGTGATGATTCCTATAGCTCGGATCATACAGTAACAGTTCTCTTCAATGAGAAGTATTCATCAACAAATTAATTTTTGGGAGGCAGTACCGGGGATTGAACTCAGGAGCACTCAACCACTGAGCCACATCATCAGCCCTAATTTTTTATTTTATTTATAGACAGGGTCTCACTGAGTTGCTTAGCACATTGCCATTGCCGAGACTGGCTTTGAACTCACGATCCTCCTGCCTCAGCCTCCCGAGCCACTGGGATGACAAGCTTGTGCCACTGTGCCCAGTGACAAATTAATTTTTATACAAATCGTTTGCCATAGGATTCAATTCTCTTTCTTATATATAAACATAAGACAAAATAGTATCAAAATAATATCAAAATCTGATTTTAATAAAGATCTGGGTGAATTACATTTTAAGAACAAAGCAGAGAAAGTTAGTTTGTAGGAATAAATCCAAGAGTGGAGAAGAGAGAAGTCCTGTGCTTTGCAAGCTCTAAGAGGAAGGCTGAAAAGCATACAAACATAGGGATGAAACCAAGACTGGGGACCAAAGTTGCTCCGAAGACACTCTCACCTCTTTTTCAACCTTTCTAGTGTCTCTCCATGGAATGACTTGATCAGAACCTCTACATAGTGACATGTGGAAAAGATACCAAACAAACAAACAAACAAACAAACAAAAAAACCACATTGGTTTCTATTTATTTAGTAGGGTTGAGTATTAAAAATGATAATAATGGAAATAGTTTTCATCTATTCAGTGAAATCACAATGATGTATCACTTATTTACTTTATTAAGTGACTACTGAGGCTCAGAGAGGTAAGTCTATGTCTGTGACCAGAGCACAAATACATGACTGACAGATCTGAGACCTGAGACCAAGTCCATCTGATTGCAATCCCAAGCTTTTACTCAAATATTTCAGTCAGGCTCACATTGAAACTATGTATCCAGATCCACTCACAGATCCTTTCTTTGCCTGCCTTTCATTGACAGACTTGCTGAAATACAACCTGAAACAAAACATTAAGTGAATCTTTCCAATAATTGGCATTTGCAAAAGCAGTTTTTCTTTTAATCCCCTTTTAGATAGAGCTCAACTTCAATGTTTTAATTATACAACTTTCAAGTTCAATTCCACTAACTCTAAGATTAAAACCAATGAATAAATCAGGAAGCATAATGACATTTGGAGAAAATCCAGTAGTAATAAATCTGTCATGACCAAGCAAAGGATACATCGCATTAAAGAAGTAAACTCTTGATGTTTGGCCAAGTATCAAAACATGCAAATTTTCCTCATGCTTCATTATGTATGTTTAAGAAATGGTGATGACATGGGCTATTTTGAATTGAAGGCTCTGCAAATATCCTTTTTTGGAATTGCTTCTGTAGCAATTTTAAGATACTAGCAATTCATAGGTCCATTTTAAAACACCTATGAATATAACAGATAGGTTGTACTTAATATTTAACTTGTGGAAAATTTCTTTTGCTGAGTGGAGAACTAGCTAGAACTCTGAATTTGTCCCTTTTAGCTTGCTTGGTATTCAGCAAATTATCAAATTTGTCTGAGCTTTGGTGTTGTCATTAATACATTGGTTAAAATAATATCTCCTCCATAAATTTGTTGAGAAGAATGAGTGAAATCATGAAAAAAACTGCTTTGCAAATTGTAGGCATTCCATTATGTCTATTTTAAAGAATTGCTGTGTAAATTAAGTGAGATAATGCACATTGTGAGCACTCAACAAAGGCATGCAACTCTCCTCCCTAGACATTCTTTTACATGTGGTAGCACATTGGACTTAAAATTCTTATGTACAGGCCATGTTCTTTAGGAATCCACACTGTGTTGAAATTTACCACTCATGCAGCTATTCATTCATCAATTTGTTTGCACATTCACACAAATACTTGTTAATTAGTCACTGGGTTCCAGGCACAATGCTAGATTTTTGGTAGTTGGATGTACAGAGGGGAATCAGATATGATCTTCACCAGAAAAGGACTTCATTTTAAGTATTTAATAGAAATTTTTCATAGGAAAGGTATGTTAAAGTTTGAACATGAAGTGTTCCCCAGAAGTTCCTGTGTTAATGCAAGAGGTGAGATGAATAGATTATGAGAGTGGTAACCTAAGCAGTGCATTCTAGTTGGTATGTATTAACTGGTGGTAACTATAGGCAGGTGGAACATGGTTAGAAAAGGTGGGCCATTAGGAGTGTGTCCTAGAAGGGTTCATCTTTCCTGCAGTCCCTTCCTGTTCCCCTCTCTGCTTCCTGGCCACCACGAGGTGAGAAGCTTTTCTCTGCCATCAACCTTCTGTCATGTTCTGCATCACTTTGAGCTCAAAATGATGGAGTCGATTGACCACAGATTAAACCTCTGAAACCATGAGCCCCAAATAACCTTTTCCTTCTCCAAGTTGTGCTTGTCAAGTGTTTTGGTCACAGCAACAAGAAACTAACACAAGATCAGAATGGAGCTGAGCTATAAAAGACGAACAAATGCTCTCCAGGCCAAAAAAAAAAAAAAAAAAAAAAAAAAAGCAGGGACTTTCAGAAAAATAGCCTAGCTTGATAAAAATATCATCTGTAAAACCCCTGAATGTATCTAAGGGATTTCAATCTCAGTATGGCTAGAATGAAGGGTAGAAGAAGGGCATTTAGTGCAATACGTCTGGGAAAACAGGCCAGACTTACTATATTGAGGGATCATAGAGCAGATCTTAAAGGTTTCAATGTATCTTTGGCATGTGACTCACAGCAAAGGTATGAACAGATTAGATGATCAGAAAATCTTACTCAAAGCCAAGGAGAGGGTGAATTGGGTATGTGTGTGTGTGTGTGTGTGTGTGTGTGTGTGTGTGTGAGTTGTGATGCACAAAGAACAATTGGGCTAAAATGATCATAGTCCATGAATAAGAAGTTACTTTGACTTCAGATATTTGAAAGGGGGTGGATGGAGGTTGAATATATTGTTTATGACTCAATTCAAGATGTGATCTCTGCAATAGTCAAGTTATGGAACCAGCCCAGGTGCCCATCAACAATGAATGGATAAAGAAAATGTGGTCTATGTACACAATAGTTTTACTCCACCATAAAGAAGAATGAAAATATGGCATTTGTAGGTAAATGGGTGGAATGAGAGAACATCATGCTAAGTGCAATAAGCCAGACTCAGAAAGTCAAGGGTCAAATGATTTCTTTTATTAGGCAAAAATTAGAGAAAAATAAGGGGAAAAAAGATGGGAGGGGGATCCCATGAAAAAAGAAAGAAAATCAATGAAGAGAAGACGGGGATTGATTGATGGGGAGGGAGAAAGGACAGGAAAAGGAAAGAACTGCAGAATGAATTCGATCAAGTAATGCTAGGTAAATGAATGTACCACAGTGAATTCCATCTTCTTGTATACCTATAAAGTACCAATTTAAAAAATAAATAAAAGGAATGGTAGAGGGAGAGGAGCAAAGGGAGGGAGGAAGGGAGGAAAAAGGGAAGTACTGGGGACTGAAGTGGAACAAATTATATTCCCTGCATGTACAATTATGTCAAAATGAACACCCTATTAAGTATAACTCTAATGCACTAAGAAAATACTTTTTTAAAACGATGTGATTTCTGTGTGTGAACTGAGGGAAATGGAAAGAGAGATCTCTATGGTGTTATCTGATACTATTCATTAAGGGAGGAAGCCTGGGGATTTAGGGGAAACCGATAACTTCGGGTTTGGATTAGTTTAATTTATGATGCCTGGAAGATATCCAGGTGTGATGTCTGGTTGAGAACTGGAGGTGTGAGTCCAGAGCTTAGGATAAAGGTCTAAAATGCAGACACATGTTATAGAGGTATCAGTAGTTAAGTGGAATGCTGTGATCCAGGGTTAGTACCAAGAGTGAGTGCTGAATCCAGTCCCCCCCCAAATAACCAGGAAGACACATTCAAAGAGGGCAGGGAATCAGAGAGGCCTAGGAAGGAAAGAGATCTGAGAAGCAGTCCAGCGATTCAGAACAAGAAGAACTGAGATGTCTATTGGATAAATTTTTGTTTGTTTTTACTTCTAATAGATACTCATAGTTATTTCTAGAAGAAAGACTTACTAACAAGGGAGGTTTGTTTATTCTCTATTCTGAGGAAAATCATGTCTGGAAATGACTGTTGTTCACAAGGAGCCCCATCTGCTTTGACTGCATGGTTAATTAGTTGCTCTATCACATACAGAATGTCAAAATTCCTTTAGTGTTGTATCAAATTGCTAAGGTTTGCACGATGTTCATGACTTTTCCCTATTTGCTAGTTCATTTTTCTCACCACAACCTTATGTCTATTTTATAAATGTGGAGATTTATCTTAAGCAGGTTAAATGAGGGGCACATGCCACCAGAGTTGGGGTAGAAAAGCTGGAACAGAACCATGGTTTAACACTTTAAAAAAAGGATTAGAGATGCTGGTAATGGGAAGCCTAGTAGGTTGGACAGTAGGACAGGGACAGTTGTTTCACATGCTGCAATCCATTTGGCACCTAATAAATGCTCAATCCATGTGAACTGATGCTCAAATAAAGCACCATGGTTACACACAATGCCATTTGAGTAAAGAAGTATAGAGTAAGTTTAGTATTATGTTGTAATTTAGTAAGTATCAATGAACAGAGATAGAAGTCTGTCAATATTCTAGTTGTAATCAGACACAGTTTTAAGATCAAACATGACCAAACCATGTTTCTAGTGCTCTGTATTATCTCATTTAATCTTCACAACAACTCAGGGGCGGCTGATTCCAGAGGAGGAATTTTAGAGAGAGAGAGGTTAAATATCTTGCCCAAAGCTATGTAGACATGAAGGTGATTTCGAAAACCCCAGAAAGAGGGTTTCTTGAAAGAGAGTCTTTGAATTAGCCATTAGATTATACATACTTCTTGGTTATGTCAAACAGACTTTTCATAATGTTTCTCCTTTCTTTGATCACATTTCACAGATTAATAAAGAAGAAAATCTTAATCATTTACAGCAATGTTTGTAGCAATGAAGACCAATTAGCATCATCATATAAATAGTTAATAATGCACCTAATCTTAGAAATAACTATATTGACTCATATCTTACATCTAGATATCTAGTTACTAAACTATCAGTAAGCTTTTCTCTATTAATAGACAATGTCTAGAGGATTAGCAAGAGGCCAATTCAAGTCAATAGAAAAATTTGAGAATGGTGGCAATTTCAGAGAAATTATTATCATGCAATCATTGCCAAGTTAGACAAACTTTCTCTTACCAGATTTAATTATTTAAAAATTATCTTATATTCCCTATACTAATGGACAATATTAATTCAGGGAATATTATGTTTGTGCAAAGGTCTGTCTAATATCTTACAAATTGTTATTACTACCATGAAAGTTCTTTCTTTGATGGAAATGATTAGCCTGCCATTTAAGGCAACATCAGCCTAAGATAGAAATCAGTTCCTGACCAGTAGGAATTACTGAAGAGAGGCTATGTGAAAAATTAAATAGGGTAAGGAAGAGTTTCTGTAAAGCAATAGACAAGTTCCAAGGATTATAAAGAAAAAGAAGGAATCTGTGAATAGTGAATAGGAAAGTCTGTTATAATGGAGATTACCCTAATATTTAGACTTTTAAAATGCCATTAGTTTTAATGATGGTCAAGACCTATATGGATATTTAAGCTGGTGAGATAGATCAAATATAATAGGTACGAGTGTTTGTTTCTGTATATCAGAGCTAATTAAGGCAAGTCATTGTTCTCAATTACCATATCAACCCAGGAAAATATTGCTCTACAGAACAAAGTTTTATACATCTTCAGATAAGTTAAATCAAATAATAACTTTTGTAGGAGGAGGTGATAGTATTTGACTACATAAGAACTACAATGAGCAACAATTACTTAAGAGGAACTTACATAAACAATACTGCTTTTGATTTCAAACTTTAAAAGATATTTCCTAGTTTTATTGTCTTAAAATTAGTCACTCAATAATATTTGTTGTATTAAAACAGTTAAAGACTTTATACATTTTTATTGCATCCTCCTCTTAGTCTTTATCATCATGATTTATGAGATTTAATTGGCTTTGGAAGCCTTAATTTCCCTTTCATCATCTTAGTTTCTCTTCCATGAACACTTTTAGCTTCACTATTTGCTTCCTGACTTTAGAGATCAGAAATATACCCACTATTCTAAGTTCAGTAGCCATATTCTTTGTTTCTTAAATAAGTAAATGGATCTTTCTAGAACATTCTATCCTACAAAGAAAGCTATCAGCCATTTGCTAAATATCTTTAATATGGTCCATTTCTTTTACACTGAAACAAATTCAGGAGAGTCATAGGAAATTTCAGTAACTCTAAGAAAATGAAACTTCAACACTGGGTTTGGTTTAATTCAGGCTACATTATTACTTACCAGAATTTAAACTGAAGTTTATGAGATGATCTCTTATTTCACACTTAATTAAAAAGGCTAGAAGACAGACTGTGAAGTGAAATCTTTAAAATATCACTCAATGATTTTTATGATGCTAAAATGCCAATCTTATGGGATATTAACCTGGCTGTATGGCTGGACAGAGCCTCAGCATGAGCTATAATATTCTAAGGGAAATGCTGCTCAAAGAGTGTTAGAGCATTCTTGGCCCTGAATATTAAACTGAGCTAACATAAGGGCCTAATTATCAGTAGAATCCATTTGCTGCATGTATCCATCTACTCTACTGCCTTAAATGTGTGTGACTGCTGTCAACTCTGAGATTATATAACTTAATGAATTTTACAGGCTCACAGTTCCCAGCACAAAGTAGATCTCTCTTCGTGCATCATATTGACAAATTTTTATCATGTATAAGGGGCTATCTATAATCTATATCTTAAAAGAAATTAGAGCTAATTTCTTACTAGAGAAGATAAAGTAGGTACATCCAAATTTAAAGTATATTAAGTTCATTAAAAAAGCATTAAAGAAAGATGTGCAGTTCAAAGACAGAAATCCTCACCTAGAGTTGAATAGATTCATAAAGCTGAAATCATTAATTAAAAGATGAAGAGAATTTCCAAAGGCAGAAGGGAGGCAGTAGTACATTCAGAGTGGAAGCAGCCTGAATAAAGGAGTCAAGGCATATTTAGTGAAAAGCTAGTCATTCACTTTACCTGGGTGCTAGGAGATGAGTACTTGCAAGGTGGGCAGGAGCCAATTCCAGAGTAACAATGAATTTCATGCAACTTCTATGAGACTGGATGAAGAAATACAGCAGTAAAATACTTTTGCTATAGATACTTGGGATAAAGAAGTGAAAGAATTGTTAGATAACTATTCTGGTAGGGAAGTTTTCCAGTGTGCAGTCTTGGAGATGTAGCTGTTGTATGACTGCATCACTTTATTGGGGTTCTTGTGAGCACAATGCCTTCTGTTGCGGGAGGGTGTTGGTTTACAGGGATGTATGGCTTTGTTGACTCTGTGAATGTGCATTTTGTTTTGTATAGCTGATTTTTATGTTTGAAAGTGTGTAAAAGTCTTCCTTCTGTTGTTAAAAAAGCAAAAAAATAGATGAAATACACTCCCCAAAACAAAAAACAAAAACTCATCTAAAATTCTTGGAAGACGTTGGAACGATCACTTGTATTCTTTTTGAGTAAACAAATAAATCTATTTGCTGATTCCCAAGGAAATAATGTAGGCTTTCGGTTCCAGCTCCAAAAATTTTTAAAGTGCTTACAAGTCATCCTTCTCATCCATATGGCAAGAAAAAGCTGAACAACTGTTCCATTTTGGTTTTTGATCTATCAGAGAACTGAAATCACAGGGAAAACAATAAAATCCAGAGAGTCTTAGCTGATTCCTACTTATTTGGATCAGAAGCTACATAAATTGAGCTCTAGTAGAACAGAGGTTATAGCAGAGAGAGCTACAAGACTCAGACTCTCACTGAGGAGCAGGACTTACGAAATCCCCAGGTCAACACAGGAAGCAAAAACAAGGACATCAGAGGAATTCAAAGCCTCTGGCATGTGCAGGTACGCAAATATGGAACACAGCTCATCTCCCAACTAACCTCACACTAAAAGCCTATTTTCCTCAGCTCTTATTATCTGATACATTATGTCCAGCTTTCAACAAATTACGACAAGCCATCCTAAAAAGCCAAGAAAAAAAATATAATCCAAAGAGACAGAGCAGGCATCAGAATCAAACTTAGATATGACGTGGATGTTGAAATTATCAGACCAAGACAGTCACGTTTTCCCACTATCTGGCGTCATTCCACATTCCTTGAGAGATTTCCTATGCCACAGATCCTGAGTCATGTCTGAAACACCAATAACTAGAAAATAAAATCCCTGAAAGCCAGTATCTGAACAATTTACACACGTAGAAACATCACAAGAAGCAAATTCAGAAATACTGCAGAGTAATTGTATACTTGCTTCCCTGTACAACAGTTGTTATCTAAAGAAAAGGCTAGAAATCCCCCCCCCCACCCCCAGGATAAGCCAGACTAAAGTTCTAGGATATAATCTTATAGAGTTTGCTGTCCTCAGCCCTTTTCTTAAATGGACAGGGTGGGCAGAGAGGAGAGAGGGAAGGAAATGATGCACTTGGCCTGTTGTAAAGCTGGATATGTCATCACTTTCAATGATTTAGAAACTTGAAACAAATACAGTTATCAACACATAGGAAAGCGTTTATATTTAATATCGTTTCCTTTGGAAATCTCTGCTTTTCTAGCTAAGATTTGCCCTGCTGCGAGGTTGTTTTTGGTTCACTCTGATTTATTGCAGTGTCTATCAATCATTTGCCTCTTCTGTTCTAAGAAAAAAAAAGATCTTTTTTTTTTTTTTTTTTCCCATTGATTTCAGGTCTATGTCAGTGGCTGCATGTAACACTCTAGATGATAACCTCAGCCATCAGAGACTGATGTACAGAGCACAATGACAGGAATTCAAGTGAGTGTGTAACAGAGCTTTTATTTCCCCAGAGATAGCTGTGTGGAAGACAAGGGAAATACACTGACGTTATTAGTGATGTATTTATAACAGTTTGTTCCCCCACCCTCAGTTCCATTGTTGAACTGCCATTGTTAGTTCCATAAAAATCACACTAGGCAGTTTCAAGTTTACACGAATGATTTATTTCCACACTTGCAAGGGTGAGAAATGGTCATTTAAAGCAAGTATTTACTTGAGAAAAATTTCAAACAGGTCCCATGGGGATACAGGAAGAAGACTACAATCCAAGTCTCTCCTTATAAAGCTCCAAAATAATTAACTAAGCTTTTATAAATAGTAAGATAGATACTGTTTTAAAGTTAACTTTGCCTACAATTCTGAGTGTAACAAACTAATCAATGTCTATTTATGCTGGAGATTTATTTGAGTCCCTTATTAGAATGACCCACATAGAAAGTCATAATAGCACTAACAATAATTTCTTTGACCTTATACGGTGGGCACATTCATCTAAGAATAGAGATTGTTTTTATTAGATTTTCTATTGAATGATTGCCTCAAATTTTTAAAGACAAATTAAATTTGTTTTTAACTATGAAAATTTCTAGACATAGCTCCATCATACATATCTGGTAAATTTTTAGCTTTCTTAATAGCAATTAGAAAGGAGTGATACTGTGAGAGAATAATTCATTGCTTTTATTCTAAAAATATCTAAACCTTAATTAGACTATTTAATAATGTCTTGCAAGTCACGCTCAAATGATTTTTGTCTTCAAGGATCAACCAGTCCAATTTTCCCAAAAGTCTCTAATGTGATAGACAAAAATCTTCTAGAAAGGTGGAACAGAGATTTGTTTTTGATGGATGTAGATTTTTTATGGGTTCAAATAGGAATTTTAAATCTATAATCTATGGTGCTGTGGGGATAAAATGCTTATGTTTGGGAGTCAAAGAAATTTGGCTTAAAACTCTGCTCTAATAAAGGGACCTGGCTTGGACACCCACATAACCTTTGTGAGGTCCACATCTTATTTGAGCTTTGGGAGAACTACACAGTGCAGCCCTTGGCATGTTGTAAACTGGTCAATATCTGCCACATCCACAATTCTTTATGTCTTCATATACTAATGGTTTTTAAGGGGCTTTTCAAATGGATTAGAGATGATGAGGGTATCTGGAATTCCCACCTGACAGGTGGCTTCCATTTCCTTAATGAAGTGGGAGCTTACCCAAGAATAGCTCATGGGTTGAGCATGAGATGAAGGTTGACAACAGTGGTTGTGCCCCTGACCTCATGAGCTTGGTATCTTTATTATAAGAATATTGATATTCTAGCTTCTTTTGTTTAAATGCAAGACTTGCATCAGTCAGTTCTCTACTTTCATTGCTAAGAAAACCACAGGCAAATAGTTGGTGAGGTAAAAATAATAAAAGGAGAAGTCAGAGTAGAAAATATACTTTCTTTATGATTTATATTATCACAAACACTTTTGGGAGAGATCACTATACTGTTTTTCATTGTCTTCACATATTCATATTTTGCAAATGTTTGTGGAGCACCTATCTTGGAATATTAATATAAATAATATAGTGCTTATACGTATAAAAATTAACAAATAATTTATCACTTGAGTTTTATAATTTTGTTTATTTTTAACATACGGAGGAGGAGAGACAGGAAAAGAAGAAGGGACAGAATTATGCAATCTATGATATTTCATGGTATGCAGTCACGCTGATGTGTCTCTTAGATTTGTTTTCAAGATAAGACTTATGACAAAGATGGAATTTAGATGACAGCATCCAGTTGCAACAAATTCAGGATGTGTTACAGCATTTCAGCTGACCCTTCATCCTTAGTGGACAGCCCTCACCAAAGACTGAATACAGCAAGGGAAGTAGGACCTGGCCACTGCCCAGCGCTGAGCTCTTCTATGGCAGTCTGTAATGGAGCACTGTTGGGCTGGCTGGGATTTGGCACTGCAGTTTAAGAGTCTGTGTACTCAGTCTTCCTTCCTTCACACTCTCTCCTCTTCCAGGCTTTAGACCTGCATCACAGTCTATAGCCCCTCTCCACTTCTCCTGCTCCTTTTGCCCTCTGTCTTCCAGAGACTTGTTCTATAGTAAATCTTCCACTTCAATTCAGGCTTGGAACTGAACTGATACACAGGGTTCTGATGAGAACATGGAAACCAAGCAAGCATATCTCACTCTGTTTGGGGAAGTTAAAAAAAATGACTGAAATAATGTTCAAAGTCCTGAAAGCAAGGTAAGAGCCATGTGGCAGACAAGGAGGAGATGGCAGTCCAGAGTTGGTTCAGCAAGATAAAGGGCCAGATGCAGAGCATAGCATCCATTGGTAACTGCAGGTACTTCCGGGTATCAGGAAATGAGAGTGCCTTTGAAGAAGAGAGAGAGAGGAGAGTCAAAAGTTCACCAGATATATTTGATTGCATTATGTTTAGAAAGCAGCTGCTGATGAAGCCAAAAGGAAGCAGAAGCTGAATTTGAAGAACTTTATTAGCCACAGAATTAGAACCTATTCCACCATGTGACAGAAGTCTTTTTGAGAAGACCTTTAAAATGCTTAATCCTTGACTACTCCTAGACATATGTTGTTTTCAATTTTTCACCATTTTTACTCCTGATGTACAGACCAATTTTATACATATTTTACATTGTACTTTTCAAAATAAAATATTATTTAATTGTGGAAACTTTGTACAATACAGAGAAAAATAAAAATTATTCTTATTTCAAGTCACTTCACAGTAACACTATTAAATATTGGCCTATTTATCTTCACTTTATCATATTTGTATCCATGTCCTTTAAATTTATTTTTCTTTATTAATTTTCAAGAGTGATATACATATATATATATATATATATATATACACACACACATATAAAATATATATATATATATATAGAATAGTATGAGAGAGTGAGTCTGTTTTACATATTCCTCTAGTTTGCTTTTGTCTTTTACTTTTGTTTTTGTTTGAGCTACCCAAAATCCAAACTATTACTCAATTAAATCTTTCAATATTTTCTTTTTAAAATTTAAACTTTAATTTTTATACTTAATTAACCCTTTCATAAATGTAACTATTCACTGACAAATCATTAATTTTTTCATTTTCTCCTGTTTGTAGCTTATTATACATCTTTCTAACTGCATCTGAGATTAATTTTGGTGACTTACATAAGTGAAGATGTAACTTAATTTTAGGGCATTTTCATCCCTAAATATAGTCTTTCTTTCTTCTGAAAACAATTCATTGCATAATCTATTCTTGTTTAACCAAATTTTAAGGAAAATCAAGTGTGAGTTAGAAGAAATCTGGTAAAACAAAAGCAAGAAAGAGACAGACTAGAAGCGAAGAGGTTCTCTTCCCAGAAAAAGAGACTGTTATGGTGTAGATATTAGGTATGCCCTAAAAGTTCATGTCTATGAACCAGGAAGCCAGCCCTCACCAGACATTGAATCTGCCAGTGTCTTGATCTTAGCCTTCCCAGACTTGAGAATTGTGAGAAATAAATTTCTGTTGTTTCTATGTCACCAGTTTATAGTATTTTTACAGCAGTCCAAATAAATGAAGATAGAAGCTGTAACTTATAAAATTTCTTGTCATGTGAAGAAATCTCAACTGTATTAAAAGAAAAATGAAGCCAACAAGTAGAGTAATATAGAGAGAATCCAGGTGACTGAGTATCATTGTTCCTAAGTCTTGGATGTACCCCAAACCTTCTCACACTTTGGTGGTTCATTGCTTCCTTGGGTTGGAGTAAATCAATTCCTCTTTTGTGTAAGGCAAGTCAAGTTGAGTTTTCTTTCACTTGTAACTAAAATGATTTGATCACAACTAGATGCTTATAGTTTTCTAATAAACTAAAGACAGATAGGGTGAAGAGACTGTTTCATTTAAAAGGGAAAGGATTTTAGTGTGTTTATGCTAAGAGGGAAAGCCAGTTGAAAGTTGAAATCCAGTTAGGGATAGAGTAGAATAATGTATGCAGGTGATGGGGAGGAGCCACTGAAGGCAAAAAGAGGAATAATATGAAATGTAATAGAGAGATCTTTTGGAAAGAAGTAGAGACCCCTCTTCCATGCAGACAGAAGTAATTGATGGAATAGGGAGTTAGGGAATAGGAACAAATGCTAATGGCGTTTACAGGTAACGAGAAAGGAAGTTGATGGAGGTCTTACCTATTGATCTTCACTTTCTCAGTTGACACTGCTTTCTGAGTGTAAAGATATGTGATGTAATTAGAAAACCTCAAAAGAATTCAAAATTTGTCATCGTTGGGGAGAGGAAAGTGAAGAGGAGATGATCAGGGGTTTGTAGACACACTGGGTGCATAGTGGATATGAAATGGTAAGTGTCTAGAGGCTCTGTGGATGTGGCAGCCCTCAGCTGCATTGATTTAGATTTGTTATTTTTAATTAAAAATTTTAAAATTAATCAACTTGTATTTTTTTTAGAGCAGTTTTAGGTTCAGAGAAGAATTGATTAGAAAGTGCAGAACCTACCCATAGGTCATCATATTCTACTCCTGTTTCCCAGGCTCCCTCACCACAAATGTACCTCAATTGAGTGGAATGTCTGTTACAACTTATGAACTACACTGATATAAATTATTGCCCCAAGTCCCTTAGTTCATCTTAGAGTTCACCCTTGATGCTACATTCTATGGGTTTGACATGTATCTGTAAGAGGCTGCTGCCATCAGCAACTCCATCTTGCTTTATTCCTGTCCTCCTTCTCATTCTATAGATACTCCCTTTACTCTACATTCTGGGGCATAATGTTTTCAAGAATCAGCTGTCACTAAGAGATTATTATCTGTGGTCAAAATACCAGACTGCCTGACTTCAACTCTTGGGAAATGCTGTTTTCTGCACGTATCCCCTAACTTAATCTCATATGAATATTTCTCTATCTTCCCAAAACCTGGAAGGAGTATACCTCCCTCCAGGTTTCTAGCATCCTCCATAAAGCCTACTTCCTTTTCCCCAACACTCATCTCTTGGGTTAACTTCTGAACCTGAATTTGATAACATGTCTACCATTGTACGATCACATAGAGTAACTGCACTGTCCCCAAAGTCCTCTGTGCTTTGTCTGTTGATCCCTCTTTCTTTCTAAACCCCTGGCAACCATTAATCTTTTTACTGTCTCTTTAGTCTCCATAGTTTTTTGCCTTTTTCCTGAAAGTCATATAGTATTTGGCCTTTGCAGATGATTGGCTTCTTTTAGTTAGGAATATGTATTTAAGGTTCCTTCATGTCTTTTCATGGCTTGATAGTTCATTTATTTTTATCATAATATCGTATCCTTTGCGCCACAGTTTGTTTATCCATTTAGGAGATCTTTTAGCAATTATGAATAAAGTTGCTGTAAACATCCTTGTGTAGATTTTTATGCCGATGCAAGTTTTCAACTCATTTGGGTAAATACAAAGAAGCAGGATACTAGTACTGTTTGATTGGACATACAGTAAGATTATGCTTAATTCTGCAAGAAACCACCAAACTGTTTTCCAATATGGTTAAACCAATTTTGCATTCCCACCAGCAATGAATGAGAATTCCTGTTACTCTCTGTTCGTGTCAGCAAGAGTTGATATTTGAGAAAGGTGTTGAGGGTAAGAGAGTATTTGAGGGGTGCCTCTATAGATCACTGCTGGCAATGAAACCAGGAGACAGTTTGTTGGAAGAAATGGGGCATTTGGTATTTGGATAAGATGGAAAAGCAATTGAAAGAAAACATTGAGAACAAGCTTGTTGGGCGCACGTCAAAGACTAAATTCTAGAAAAATCAGCATGAATGGGGGCACTGAGAAAGGAGTTTGAAGTAAAACAGGTAAGAGGGGAACAAGAAGAGTAGTGTCAATGTTCTAATGTTCTCCCAAAAAGAGTGGCTGAGAAATATTTACTAAATTGCTTTTAGAAGTCATTATAGGGCTACATAAAGGTTTTCAAAATATCCTACTCACATAGATTCCAAAGTTTTTTTTCCACAAATTTTGCTAGTTCTTTGTCTATTTTTGTAGTAGGCTCTCAAGAAAATTTAAAAAAAGGTGATAAAGCTCATATACAGAAAGCTAATTTAACTCAATAGAAATTAAGATACTGTAATGTTTAGGGGTTATAGAATGAAATTATCTGGATGAAGAAAATAATTAATGGAGCTAGAGACTATAAGAAATGCAAGTGTGTTTTGAAAGTAGAAATCCAACTTTACCTTAAATCTTATAATGCTCTTGTTCTGAGGTGCTGTTTATCCTATCAAGGGGCCCTTGCATTGCTGTGTAGATTGATATTGTGCACCCTGCTACATCCAGATTTTCATGGATGTGCTCTAGAGGCCTTGGCCCCAGGCAAGCTGCATTCCTTTGGGGTTGACACAAGCAGGCTTTATGGAAAGCATTGTACATGGGACAAAGGGCCCAAGTAAATGCTTACCGAGTCAGCCTGCTCGCCAGTTTTCAGGCAGCCTCATCCTCTGCAGGCACAGGCAACTCAAAAGAAAGAACAACCATCTTATGTTTTTCAAAATCTTTTTCATTTGTTTGTCTTTACAGATACTTTGAAATATCCAAAAATTAAGCTCCTTGATACCCCTTAGCAACACTTCAAAGTGTAGAAGTTTTTGAATTTGGTTTATATTTAATGCCAAGAACTAATTTTGAGAGAGCAAAGAAATTTATTATGTCCTTTCATTTAAATATTTAAATCACAAGCTTCTGAGTAATTGATCCTATTAAATTCACCCAATGAAGTATATACCACAGGCCTATTAAGATGAAAGACATGCATTATGATGCTGTATTTTTAAGATTTAGATACATAAACATATATATATATATATATATATGTATATATATATATATATATATACACATATAAATGCAAATTCATTTATCTTTTATAATTATTTAATTTCAGTATCCCCAAACAAACAAACATTCAGGGAAATAAATCAATCTTATGTGCCTGTTGAAATAAAGATTAGTGTTGTGGTGGTGGTAAAGGCATAGATTTTGAATGATGTTGAAGTAAGAGGCATTAGGTGGGACTTGATTTCAGGAATCTAGGGACCAAGTAACAGAGAATTGTACTTGAATGACTATAAAAGGGAAGAGGGAAAGAAGGAGACAGATACAAAAATCAATTTGTAGGAAAAAAATTAGTTCTTTCCAAGTATCCTTTAAATTGACATCAAGTCAAAAAGAAAAATATGGTTACATTTTCTAGCTTGCAGTGTGTGTGTATGTGTGTGTGTATGCGTGTGTGTGTGTGTGTGTGTGTGTGTGTAGTACTGGGGATTGAACTCAGTGCCTTGCACATGCTACGCAAACAATATGCCACTGAATCACATTCCAAGCCCTACTGTAGTATATTTTAGACTTAATTTTATGGGGAATTCCATAAATATTCAAAAGAAAATTGACTACTACAATGAATCCAATATAGCCATTACTAAATACCAACCTACAGTCATGTTGCCCATATCTGTAGCTACATCTAGTTCCTCATTATTTTCATATATCACCTACCACTCCAATATTGTGACACTTTGTTTTATTTTATGATAACAAACTTAACATGGGATCTAGCCTATTAAAAAATTTAAGAACATAATACCTTATTGTGAAACTATAGACACTAATTTGCACAACAGATCTCTGAAACTTATTTATCTTGTATAATTGTAACTTTATACAAATACAGAAAATATTCAATGTTGTTCATTGAACAACAACTCCCATGTCCCTCTTCTCCCATTTCCTGCTAACCACCATTCTGTTATCTGTTTCTATATCTTGATTATTTTAGATGCAATGTAAGAGGACTCCTGTAGTGTTTGACCTTCTATGACTGACATATTTCACTTGGAAGAATATCTTCCAGATCTGTCCATGTTGTCACAATTGGTAGGATTTCCTTCTTTTTTAAAGATTGAAGAATATTCCATTGTACGAGTATACCACTTTTTTTCCCATCTTTTCATCTATTGGGGACAGTTGGGCTATTTCTACATCTTGGTTATTATTTATGCTGCAATGAACATGGGAGAATAGATGTCTCTTCGAGATCCTGATTTCTTTCTTTCTTTTTCTTTTTTTTTTTGATAGACACCCAGCAGTGTAATTGCTAGATCATATAGAAGTTCTAATTTTGATTTTTTGAGGAACCTCTGTACAGTTTTCCACAGTGACTGCACCATTTTATACGCCTACCCACATTGGACAAGGATTCTAATTTTCCACATCCTTGCCAATGCTTGTTATCTTTTGTTTTCTTGATAATATCCATGCTAACAGGAATGAGATGATATCTCATCGTGGTTTCAATTTGCATTTCCGGGATGATTACTGAGGTTGAGCACTTTTTAATATACCTGTTGGCCTTTGCAAATATTTAGAGAAACATTAATTCAGTTCCTTTGCCCATTTTTAAGGTTGGCTCTTTTTTTTTTTTTTTTGGCTATTGAATTTTAGGAGATCTTTATATATTTTGGACATTGAACTCTTTAGAGGATATAGGATATACAGGTATTTTCTCCCATTCTGTTTTGCTTTTTTATTTTGCCGATTGTTTCCCTTTGCTTTATGAGAGTTTTTAAAATTTAATGTAATCCCACTTGTCTATTTGGCTTTTTTTGCCTATTCTTTTGGTGTCATATTGACTATTTTTGTTTTGTCCTAGAAGTCAATGCCATGTACAAATGTATAAGTTCTTGTAGGCATGAAAATTCTATGAAGCCAGCAAGCAATACCATCACATAAACTTCCTAACCTTATTTTCCCTGTTATTTAGTGATGATAATAGTATCTATTCTGGAAGGTAGGTATGAGAGTTAAATTTTTAATGCACATGAAATTCTCAGAAAATATACAATGTTTGTTCAATAAATTTGAGTTGTTGTTTTCATTTGCTAGTGAATAATCCTGGTTGAAATGCCATGGATATAATATCATGGGTTTTGTGGTTGTTCTTTCATGCTTTTTTATATATTTGATGGGAGAAAACATATATTTTAGCAGCTTACATTAATTTAAGTAATTTTGAAGGCCTCAGATCACAATCTGGAATATCTGCTTAATAACAAGTAGAATGTTGGTCCTACAAAAAAGAAATCATGTAGGAATATTATAAATCAATTCACACCAAGGTCAACATTTTGTTTTTCTGTGTTGTTAGGGCCTGTGATAAATTCTTTTATAAATTTTGAGAAGCAGACTCAATTTTGGAAAAAAGTTAAGAGCCATGTGCCAGACATTCCATTGACTAGAGCAGTGACTGACATTTTGGACCAATGATAAAGTGTGAATGTGGAGTAATGGAGTCTTAACCCCTTACCATATATTAGAATCAGCTGAGACGTTTTGGAGACCACAATTGTGTAGGGTACCTATATGCCAGGGATGCATACTACAGTTGTTTGGGAGTAGAGATCAATATGTGTCTTTAAAAATACAGCTGATACTGATGGATAACACAGAGTAGGAACCACTGCTTTGTTAGTACAGTGAACTTGGAATCCTCAGACTGAAATATTGGCATCAGTAATTTTTAAAATCTTCCCAGGTTGTTTCAATATGCAGCCCACACTGAGAACTTTTGCTTTATGTTAATGAGACCAAAGCAGATCTAAAGAAGTCCTACAAAGGTTTTAGGAAACAAGCCAGCCTGAGGTGACTGCTGTGAGGGAAGAATGTCAAAATGAAGGTTCACATTCAAGTGCATTTGCTAAGATACTACATCATCTTGCTTCTATTGCATCAGATCTGGGCTATTTGAGTTGGATGCTATGTAGAATGTGGGTTTACAAGACTATTGAAAATTGCCTGGCCAATCCATCATTCCCATGGTGGCATGGTATTTGGAGAGAAGGTGATAGTGGAGGGGAGGAAGGAGAGCACAATCTTCCACAGGTAGCTTGGATTATTGAGGTCATGGAGGGTTCAAAAAGAGTGTGCATAATAAAACTCCTATTCTTGGTGTCATTCTTTTCTGTCATTCTAATTAGGATCCCAGTGAGGGAGAAAGATGAGCATTTGATGTGACAGTACAGTTTGTGTCATTCTTTTCTGTCATTCTTCATCATAGTTGGAAGTCATACAGATTGTGCCTGGAGTTTTCCTAAATTTTGGTTCCTGGGCTTGTTCTCATGAGTAGTAGGAGATAAAGGACTAAAATCAGACAGGAAAAAAAAAAGCATGAGAGAGAATTTAAAACTTGATGAGAAATAATCAAGTGCCACTACTTCTGATTAAATAATTAATAACCTTCTCTTGCCTTGTCTTAGACTTCTCTGAGAATTCAATGAGTGCTATTGGCCTTTCTTCAGAGAAACACACAAGTCTACATATACAAAAAAGGTTTGCATACCATTTTTTTTTTTACAGTTATTCTGGAGTCATCACTTGACAAGTCAGTATTACACAAACAGAAATAACTGGCTATGCCTTCCCAATGTCACTCTGCTATAGCTGTAGCTGTGTGAAGTGTCAGGAGTCAAGAATATTTCTATTTTTAATTTTTGTGAAATGTAAGCATGATAGATAAGTATAAACATTAGTTTAAAAATACACTTTTTTGGGGGGGGTATTCATTTAAATCAATCATTTCTTGAGGCAATTAGAGATGCCCAAGAATCCTGCCATTTTGGTATAGACAGAGTGATCAGAATTGAGAACAAGAGGAGAAAACAGTGAAATGTGAGAAGAAAGACATGGGAATCATTAAAGAATGGTTGTAATGAAGGGAAGCAAGGATTGGGCAGGAATAGGAAAGACAGTGGATTGAATCTGACTTTACTTTCCTATGTACATATACAAATATACCACAGTGACTCTCCACATCATTTACAACCACAAGGGTAGGATCCTAATTAGAATAAGATGTACTCCATGTTTGTATAAAGATGTCAAAATATACTGTCATGTATAACTAAAAACAACTAAAAAATGAAAATAAAGAAAGAAAGAAAGAACTGATTATAGGCTTAGTAAGTGTAATTCTGTTATTGTCTGGAACTCTCGAGATTCTCTGATCATTTTTGTTCACGTTGGAGGTTCTGGCAATCTAAGTTACATTAGTAGGGCAAATATGAATTAAAATTTCCCTTCTCAAGCATCTTCTGTCCCTTTAGATCCTTCTGTGAAAAGTAGGAACAATAAAGAATAGTCAAATTTTTTCTTTTATTTCAATATTTATGTTTTTGAAAATAATGTGGCTGGAATTAGTACACATGTAAGAAAAACATGAGGGAGGAAATAGGAATATTTAAATACTGAAAATATAACAAAAATAAAAGAAAGAAAGAAAGAAAAAACCCAAACATCTATGGTCAAGCAAGTAATGGTATTTTTTGATTATTACGATTTTTCTGCAGATCAGTAATAATCTACCCTTCAGGATATGGGATCATCCACTTTCCCCCAGGAGTCATTACAGTGGCATGTTCCCCTGTTCCCAGCAACACATTTATTACACAAACTGTACTGTCACATCAAATGCTCATCTTTCTCCCTCACTACGTGTGAGCTTTTCTGTGCTTCTCCCAGTGCTCAATAAATGCGTCTATTGAAGGAAATTGAATTTATCTGAACTAGATTTTAGAGGCAAATATGACGAGTTCTAACAAGCATTTCTCAGAATGCTATTATTCATAATGTGCGTAATGACTAAACTCAAGCAACAGAATGCTAATTTTAAATAAAAATGTGGGATAAATGTCCCATGGATGTCCTTTTGGATACTTTTTCTCATAGTCTCCTAAAAATAAAATTCAGAACTTCTTTTACGCAATTGGTCTTTCTAGATAAGCATGGATCTATCTGGGGTTGTTGTCAGAGTAAAATAATTTTTTTTCTCTCTCATATTTATGTGTTCTCTGGGAACGTCTAAATGAAATGGTGACATTTGTGCAGTTTACTAGTTAGTAGTCGGCTACATATGTGTTGGAATAGTATTATGTAACCCTAAATAGTTTGAATTCCCAAAAGGATAGCAAGGATTTTTTTGGATGACATATCTTATTATTTAGGACTCTGAGGAAATCTTCTAAATAGTCTATTCACAAACAACTGCGACTTAAAAATCTTAGTTTATATTTTATTTTATTTTTCCTTTCCAACAAAGTAATAATTTAAAAATTTAACATCCAAAATACAGAACCACCTAAGTGCAAATCATTCATGACAACATTTGCTGAAGTCCCTGTTACTTTAAATAAGGGTCAATTGATGAGAAACCAAATCTCTCTGTATAATCTCTTTTAGTGTCATTTTGGAGTCAGACACAATAAAAATATATGCAATCATGATGAAAAGAAATGTGGTAGATACTATAGATTGATTTATCCAACTTCCTCTCCTCAACCCATTTTTAAATTTTTTTTTTTTTTTTTTTTTTTATCTCCTCTACAGAAGCTGAGTAAGTTTTCTTGTCTCTTGGGGCTAGAAGTGAGTGTGTTGGCCTTTGAGCTGAAAGTAGAATCCTATGGCGGGAGGTGAGCTTTCATTAGCATTATCCGTCTTCTTTCTTTAAACCTTGAATTCTCAAAAGAGGTGACACTTGTCTTATAAAACACCAAGAAAAACAGCTATTGCCACCTGGACATTTCCAGCCACTACATTTTTGCCTGCCGTCAACTGTCGGTAGATTTCTTTCCACAAATATGTTTCCTTATCATTAAAATCCTGCATATTCAATATCTCTGCTTGAATTTCAAATGGCTTCTGTTCCATTTTTTTTTTTTTTTCAATGTACGTTTAAAATTCTCTGCTAAAAGCTCAGATTTTCTAGTTTTATGGTTTCTCAACCTTGCTTTGCTATCCTCATTCAGGACATTCTGCCTGGATATTTACTCCTCCTCCGGAGTAATGCAGATGCCCACTTAATATGGCAATCTGAACCATGTCATCCTTTAAGTGAGCTGTTTATGTCTAAAGGTACCCTCTCCTCTCTGTTTCACCTCTGATGCTTCCTCTCAGCCTCACTTGGGTGGTTCTTTTGGACTTTCTAACAACAAAGACAGCCAAATTCATTTGTCATAAAATTGTGTAACCAAAAGAGTATATCATGCACAGCTCAAGTTCATTCCATAAACTAATGAAGAATTGTGTCTGTATTTGGATAAAAGGTTGCCTGGTAAGTAGTATTATAGTAAATTAATTATTATCCAATGAAAATATAAAAATATAGAATTTTCTTCCATGTATTTGCATATATAAATAAATTATTGTTTTTTAAATGTGAAGATTAAGTTCATACGTTAGAAGCCTATGTCTGACAACTCTGTAGGATAAGTTAACCTTGAGATTATTTGTCACTTTGTTAAGAGGAACAGTTGCTATTTTCTCTTTTATGTTGAATAAATAATAAAAGCTTATCTTAATTCTCTTCTGTACTTACTTCATAAAATACTTAAAATATATGGTCTCATTTGGCATTTAAAAAAAATTATGAAGCAGATGGGATTTCTTGCAACTCATAGTTGAGGGAAATGAGTTTAAACATTCATTCTTTCATTCATTCAACAGACACTTGCTGAATTTTTATTTTATATAAACACTAGGTCCTGGGAGATAGAAAGTTGAAGAAGACAGACACATTTTCTGTCTTTATATAATTTGTGTTTCCATGTACGTTTAACAAATAAATAAGAAAGTTAAATAGGTTTTTTAAAGTTCTGTGCAATAAGTAAAGGGAATACATGCTAGAGGATGAAGGGCATCAGAAAGTTTAAAATAGGCAATCAAGTCACATGGTGAACTAGTCTGGTAAGTTAGACCATACCCACGTCTTCTGCCTTCTGAACTCATGCAGTGACACATCTCACTGGTCCCTAAAGTAGGAGAGTTTTGTTTCAGCCCTGTGGCGCCAGGATCTCTATCAGTTGTATAACAGCAACCCAATTAGGTCTTCTATGTCATCATCTGTCTTTTTAAAATATTATACCTCATTAAGCATTTTTCATATAACAAGAATATTTTTGAAGTGAGAATAAAAAAGTATTTCAAAGGTTAATTCCATAGCAAGGTCTATGGTGGAACTGTAAAGTTTAAAAGCTAAATTTGCATGCCCAGAATTGCTGTTTGCAAAGTCTATTTTTTTTTTTCCCAACAGATTAGGGAAAGCAGCTGAGCAAAATGAAATTCCAGTATTTCTAGAGGGTTGTTATAACGGCAGGAGTTTGGTACAATAATGTCTATTTACTGGTCCCGACACTTGGTTACCTCCCTCGTGACCCTGTGGAGCCTGAGGAAATGCATTCTGCATGGTAGTTCGGGTCTGAGAAGGTTCTAAGAACTTGCTGACAATTATGCATTGTGTTTCATTATTTATCACACTGGGGTAACGTGAATCTCTCTGATGTCCACTGCAGTCTGATCTGAGGCCCTGTTCACAAGGAAAGTCATGAGGAACCTTTATATTGCTTTCAAAGCCTTCCCCGCCCTCTCTTTTCATTTGATTCAGCAGGGCTAATGTGCTTATGATGGGAAAGTTCCATCTTGTTTTCTAGAGCACGACTCTGTTTTAACCTAGTGCTTTTGCTGTATATAAGGTAACTCATGTTATCACAGATTTGGGATGTTTGCTCCAGAAAACTAACATCTTCAAAGTGTAACTGAGCAGCCAGAAATGTTTCTACAAGGTCAGCTGCATTCCACCAACACCAGAAGCCTGCACATATCTGGTGGTGTAAATAAATGAGGCACATGACGTTTGAAAAAAAATGTGGTTTTTCTTGACCTGTGCAAAATTGATTGGAATGTTTCCCTAATATTCCAACTTGCCTTTCCAAACTGTAGATAAATGCGAAATTCCAGGACTTTTCAGAAACTCTCGTCTTGATTTCCTAAGTGGTTTGTGTAACTTGTTAAGTTTACTTGATCAGGAGGCTTAAGAAAGAATATTTACTTTATTTATAACATTTATAATATTTATAACATTTCTAAGATCAATACTAGAACAAAATTATATTTATATGCATACTTACAGAGCTTAGGTTCTCTCAACCATAGAGTTTAAATTCTAGATCCACTGAAAAACAATGTTAAATGTAAGAAGTAAGGAAAGATTCTAGAATATTCCAGGGCCCTGGTGGCATTTTCTGGGTAAAAGCGGAGCTATAGAGTGTGTTCCTGTAGGCATAGTCAGCTGTGGGTGTGTGGTTGCTCCCTACTAGCAGGAACTGGCTGAGCAGTCAGTCCCCTGTTGAGTAGAGCTATAGGTGATAATAGTTTTTGTCTTCTTGTGATTGAATTTTAGGAGTTCCTTTTGTTTCTGTATATTAATCCTTTATCAGATCTGTGGTTTGCAAATATCTTCTCCCATTCTCTAGGTTTCCTTTTCACTCTACCGATTGATTGCTTGCTGTTCAGAAACTTTTCAGTTTGAAAAGTCCCACTTTCCATTGTTACTTTTGTCATTTCAAAGAAATCATTGCTTTGGGTGTCATTTCAAAGAAATCATTGCCTAGGTTAATGTCAAGAAGCTTTTCCCCTGTGTTTTCTTAGAGGAATTTCCTGTTTGTTCCCTTTAAGAAAACACAGGGGAACTCATTCATTTTGAGTTAATTTCTGTGTATGGTGAAAGAGAAGATTCCAGTTCAAATTTTCTGCATTATAGTATGCAGGTCCCAGCACCAGGTATTGAAGAGCCTGTCATTTCCCTCTTGTGTGTTCTTGGAGCCCTTGGGGAAGACCAGTTGACTTCATACGTGTGGGTTTACTTCTGGGCTCTTTATTCTGTTCTGTTGGCTTGTCTATCTGTTTTTATGCTGGTTACATACTGTTTGATTACAGTAGCCTTGTAATATGGATTGAAATACGGAGTTATGATGCCTCCAGCTTTGTTCTTGTTCAAAATTGCTTTGTCTATTTGGGTTCTCTTATAGCCCCTGAATTCTGTACATTGTGTTGGGTATTAGCAGTATTAATCCTTTAAATTTAAAATCCTTTAAAACACAGAATGTCATTCTATTTGTTTCTGCTTTGATTCTTTCATCAGTATTTTATAACTTTCACTATACCAGTCTTTTACTTCCTTGGTTAGATTTATCCCTAAGTTTTTATTCATTCATTCATTCATTCATTCATTCATTCATTTGTTTTGGGGGTGCAAATGTAAGTGGGATTTTCCCCCCTGTAGTTTTTTTTTCAGAGAGTATATTATTGGTAGTTAAATCACTTTCTGAAATTGTGTTATGTGTGTATTAATGACACTCTTTCATAACTGTTTTCTTCAAATCTGTAGCCCTGGTCCCTAAAACAATACCTAGTACATGGTAGGCTCTTGATAAATATTTGGTGATTCATTAAGGGAAGAACATCTGCTGAGATAAATGATAAGGGGAAGCAATATGGTAAATTCATTCAGGATGTTTGTAGCAAAGAGAATCATAAGAAATTAGATAAGCAATGAGGTGTAGAACAGGAAGAATGGTTCAAGATGTTAAATTTTGGAACTAAATCAGAATTCATTTTAGACTGGGCTAGAAATAGGAGATCAACAACAAATTGTAGTCCTTGTTGGTCAAGAGTAAGGAGATCCTGTCCAAGACTTGAACAATGCCTGGTCCAGCAGAATTTAATTTTTTTTTTGTCTAAAGTCTTTGCAATTTATTTACTTTTCACACATGAAAATTCATTTGTTCGGTGCATTCTGAGGCAAAAATAAAAGGTGTCTTTTACTTATAATTGTGATAAAATTTGGAAAAGATCGTATCTTTGGGTCTTTCTAATTTCTTGTGCAATTGCTTTTCTAAAAGGGGGTGGAGAGGGTTTCACTTTCTTCTAGTTAGTAAGGTAACTTTTAGAGACAGAAGCAAGAAGCTGGGCATGCAAGGCTGAGAGAGGATATATGGAAATGAATAAATATGTGGAAATAAATAAGAATGTAGTAGAGACGTGAATGTGTTCATAACAAGAGATCAGTAAAGAGGTAACAAAGAAGCACACAAACTGGCAGCAAATTCTGAGGTTTGAAATGTTTCTTTTGAACAGAGGCCTGATAAAATGGAGTGACATAATAATAGATAAGGAAAAAAGTGACAAATATATAAACTTTTACTTACCAAGAATTAAAAAAAATTTTTTTATTTGTTCTTTTTAGTTACATATGATGGTAGAATGTATTTTGACATATCATACCTACATAGATTATAACTTCCCATTTTTGTGGTTGTACATGATGTGGAGTTACACTGGTCGTTTATTCACATATGATCATAAGAAAGTTATGTTAGTTCATTCTACTGTCTTTCCCATTCCCATTTGCACCCCCCCCCACCAAACTGGTGAACCTCCACTCCCCGCCTCTACTATTGTGAGGCAGCATCCGCATTTCAGAGAGAATATTCAGCCTTTGTTTTTTGGGGATTGGCTTATTTCACTCAGCATTATAAGTCTCCAATTTATATACCAGAAAATGCCACAATTTCATTCTTCTTCATGACTGAGTAATAGTTCATTGTGTATATGTACCACATTTTCTTTATTCATTCATCTGTTGACGGCACCTAGGTCAGTTCCATGGTTTAGCTATTGTGAATTGAGCTGCTCTATAGTATGCTGATTTTAAGTCCTTTGGGTATATGCTGGGGAATGGGATAACTGGGTCAGATGATGGTTCCATTCCAAGTTTTCTGAGGAATCTCCATACTGCTTTCCAGAGTGGTTGCACCAATTTATAGTCCCACCAGAAATGTTATGTTTCCCCCACATGCTCCCCAACATTTACTGTTACTTGTATTCACTTACAAAGAACTTTAACTATATTTTTCTTTAATTATATTTTCTTCAAAATGCAATGAAGTTTTTTTTTTTATTATAAGGTAATGTACATGTAGAAATTGGTGAAAATACCAATTGAAACTGTTGAATGAAAATATATCAGAGTCTTTGGACACTTTGGGGATTTAATTAATTTTAAATGAGTAAATAGAATAACCGTAGACATGAGGGTTCTTCCTTTAGTTTGTGCCACAGTTGGGAAACATGTCTCAGATGACTTTATCATGGGAAAAATTAATTGGTTAGCTCAGAATGAAAATCAGTAGTTGAAAGGATAAACACTTTGGAGATTTAAATGGCAAGTTACAAGCTAAAAGTCAGAAGAGGAAAATCCCATGTATTCTAGGTACTGGCGTATTTTAGAAGCCGAGTGTGATTGAGGAGCTGGTGTTTAAATAGCTTCTGTGAACTTTTAAAGCTCTGAGCTTTGGGACATTCCCGGGATGACTCAGCATGGGAAACTGAAGTCAGTGTAAGCATGCAATGTGTTGTCTCTGAGAAGCTGGCCTACGACTGAGCTTCATGGAAGAAAACAGGGATCATGGAAGACACTTAGTGTCTGAACCGGAGGAAATAAGAACGACATGGAAAACATGGGAGGGGAACTTCAGAGAAGAGAACCTTATCACAGGGAGCTATTTCGCTATAGGAAAAGTTTTAGATCATCAATGGCATACATTGTTGGTATCAATTACTGAAGTAGAAGTTACACAGCTATATACGACTACCTAATACGATCAGAATAGAAAACCAATTGTAAAATCAAGAGATTTGGGGGCAGGAAGCCCGAGTTTGAATCCCAGATCTACTTGCTTGTTTTTATTGGGTTACTCCTGCAAAAAGCTACATAAGGGACAGTGCAGTTCAATGACGTTTCACAAGAGAGATATATACATGTAAGCAGCACTCACTGAAATTAAGAATCAGAATACTAGCACCATCTCAGAAAGTCCCCTTATAGTCTTCCTGTTACTGGCCCCCATTCTCCAAATTTCCAACACTTCCAATTCATTTTGCCTGCCTTATTGTTATCTTATATAAGTAGAACCATTCAATATATATATACTCTTTGGTATGTGGGTTCTTTTCCTCAAAATTATGTTTGTGCGATTCATATAAGTTGTTGTGTCTAGCCACAATTTGATGATTTTCTTTACCTAATTATGTCCATTGTATGAACTACCACAGTTTATACAATCTAAACTTGATGGGCATCTGGGCTGTTTCCAAGTTTGGGTTAGTCTCAATAGTGTTACTAGGGAACTTTCTTGTCGATTTTTTTTTTTTTTTTTTTTTAACATCTGAGTATGTCTGCTAGGGCAGCCATAAGAAAATAGCAATGACAGACATGAACTATCCTAGAGTTCTGGAGGACGGAGTCCCAGCTTAAGGGGTCAGCGGGTTTGGTTTCTGCAGAGACCTCTCTCCATGGAATGCAGAGGGCTGCCTCCTCACGAGGTCCTCAGACATCCTCTGCATTCTGGAGTCTCTTCTTTCTTGTAAAATGATAATAGTCATATTGAATTAGAACTCCATGATTATTATTTCACTTAATTACCTCTTTGAAAGCCCTTATCTTCAAATAAATACATTCATATTGGGCATTAAGGTTTCAACATGTGAACTTGGCAGGTACAAAATTCAGCCTATAATAGCATTTCTGTGGATTCTGAATTTAGGAATAAATGCTAGGCTACTAGATTGGGTATATTCAGCTTTAGCAGTCACTGGCTGGTTTCCAAATTGATTAAACTGATTTGTAATTCCTAATAGCAGATGAGGTTTCTAGTTGCTTTGTGATCGGGTAAATATAGTATTGTCTTTTTCATTTTAGTCATTCTGGTAGCTATAGAAATGGTATATAATTATGTTTTAATTAGCATTTTCCTGATGATTATTGAAATTTAATGCCTTTCATCTGTTATTAGTTACTTGGATATCCTCATTTATGAAATATCTGTTCAAGACTTTGGACCATTTTTAAATTTAATTATTTGCCATTTTCTTATTGATTTGTAGATGTTCTCATGTGTCCTAGAAGTCAAATATTGTTTTTTTTTTTTTTTTTTTTTTAAGTATTTTTGGAGGGCACTAGGGATTGAATCCAGGAGTGCTTAACCACTGAACCACATCCCCAGCCCTTTCTAAATTTTTTTTTTTTTTTTTTTTTTTGAGACAATGTTTAGGGGCCTCACTAAATTGCTGAGGCTGGCTTTGAATTTGCCATCCTCCTACCCTAGCCTCCTGAGCTGCTGAGATTACAGGCATGGGCCAACATACCTGGCTCAAATATTGTTTGTTGAATAGTGCATGTATTGCCTTTTTAGTCCTTAATTATGTCTGATTAATATATATTCTTCATTTTAACAGAGAAGGTTAATTTATAAACTTTTTTTTTAGATGGATAGTGCATTTTATACCATCTTTGTTCAAGTCACTTTTGCTTGTCTTAAGATCATGAGGAATTTTTTGTTTTTTAAAAGGTTTTGTTGTTTTACTTTCATATTTAGATCTCTTAAATGTGATCAAGTAGTGCTTTCATTCATTCCTTATGTATTTTTTCATGAGTACTTATTGCATGCTTCTTGTTTGTCCATCAGGGCTAATCTTCATGCTCACAAAAACTAGGCAGAGTTTACTCTAGAGCAGCTGACAGTCCTGGGTAAACAAACAGGGTGACAAGCTGCAATAGAGGAAATTGGGAAGTTCTACAGAAGAACTAAAGAAGTACATCTGCCCTGAATCCAAAAACCATGCTGAAGGATTATCAGGAGAATTGCAGAAACCATACGGGGAAGTTGTAGCAGAAATAGGACAATCATTTCATGAGAGGCAATTAAAACAAATTGGGACAGCTGAGCGGAATGAAGGATAGTGTGAGAGAGAATTTGTTAAAAATATCTTTGAACTTTCAGTTGCAGCAAATAAAAACTCAAAAGCTCCTCACAGAATCCCATCACCCCAAGTTGATGCTACTTTAAACTCAAGAAAGTAGAGACTGGGAATACTGTGTGCTCTCCTTGGCCATGATTTAAGGAGTTTACAAGGACTAGGAGCCATAAACATGAGTAAACCATTGCTCTCCTGCAGGCTGGGGCCACAGAGGGGCCTGTTTAGGTCACCAACAGGAATTTGTCTGGAAGCACTGGGATAAGACCTGAGACCTAACCAACTCCATTATTTATTTACAAAGCTGCTGTTGGAAGTATGGATTCTTTTGTTTTCCAGAACTATAAACAAACTTCTGCTCTGTTTGTTGGCATAAAAGATAACATTGAATTTTTTTGTTTGTTTGTTTTTAGTACACTGTTAGGAGTAAAATACAGTTTGATTTAGGATTTGTTTCCATATCATGCATTTTCTAAGGGGGGGTGATGGTGACCATTTACATTGGGACAGTCAGGACATTTAAGCAAATGTTGAAAACTAAAGTAAGAAATCAAAACTACACAGAATTGAACATTGAAGATGTTTATGTCTAATCCAAATGAGAGACAAATGGATATAGTAGAAGAAGTTTTAAGCAATGAGTCAGAATTGGGCTCAGTTCTCACAGGTATTAGCAGCATTATCTTTTAGGCTCTCAGGTTCTGATACAAAGTGTTCTTATATAAAGTATTTTTTTTATTTATCTAGCAAATCATATAACCATTGCATTTTTAAAATATGATATAAGTGAATGAATTCATAGGAAATAGTAAGTTTTAGGGTCTCTCTCTTGATAGTTTTCTCACTCTATTTTCCTTAAATAAACTTCAACTCTTCTGTGGGATAAATTTTATTACTGCTATTGACTCCCAAATCATAAGTGCATTCCAGATCATGCCTTTGAACTCTAGATATGAATATCTATATTTCCACTAGACATCACCAATTGTATACTCCACATTTAAATCCGACATGCCTAATCTAAACTGATTGAATTTCTCTTTCTCTTAACTGCTTCTCCTCCTGCCTTCCCACTTGACTTAATGAGTTCAATGACTAACCCACTTACTCAACATCAAGTTGATTCCAGGTTCCTGGAGATGCTATCTCCTTAAAACCTCTGAGAAGTATTCATTTCTTTCTCTGTTCATATTCCCATAGTCCTTGATTAGGAAGCCTAAAATGGCCTGAACGCTCTAACAGCCTTTCAAATAGATGTCCCTGACTTCAGAATATTCCCTTTGACTCAATTGCATTGTTTCAGAAAAAAAAAAAAAAAAGATCTTTATAAAATCTAACTGAAATCCCACCACTCTCTGCCTAAAATTTTACATTGTCCCAAGTATAACACGCAAACCATTTAAGAAGGTTTAACATCTCCTTGAAGCTTTTGTTCTCCTTTCTAGTCTCCTTTCTCCCAGCAATTCTACCCCAAATTCTATCTCCAGCCAGACTGAGCTACTGTCCTTATGCTGCATGTCCTATTTGTCTGACCTTGAACCTGATGTTCCTCTTACCTAAAATGATTCCTTTTTCCAAGTAGCACTGAGCTCTGTTGTTCACATCTTTGCCTCTTTGCCTGACAATATCCTAACCACCTACACAGGTTCAACTTAGAAATCATCTATTTCAAGATATCTTTTCTTTCTCCTCTAGGTCCTCTGTATGACTCAGCCACTCCCCATCCTTATTCTCTTGTAGTACATTTCTCCCCGTGCTGTGGTGCCCATTAATTGTCTGATTCCCCCACTAGATCAGAACATTTGGGGAGTACATGAATATTTACCTTCCTCATTCATGTTCATTCTGTGTCTATTTGCCTTGTTCAGAACCAGATTATTTATTGATAAACACATATAAAATAAAATTATTATGTTATAATATTAAAATGCTACAATAGAACTTTAAATGAAAAGTCATAGAGGCTGAGATGCTATAGAATTCAAGTATGACTGTGGGGTGGAGAAAAAGGGACCGATGGGGGACACTGAACGAGGGGAGTTCTTGTAAGACTTCAAAACAAAAAAGCTGTTCTACTTTTGTATGGGATTTCAGGAATGAACCATAGCTCAGCCCTTTCACTACTGCTATGAGACATACTCTAGGGACAATGATGAAAGTTGTGATGTGAAAAGGGAGACTTTTGGGAAGAGGTCTTAAAATTTGGTGTATTACACAAGAGGATATGACATATCTCTCCCAGTGAATAAAGTTCTACAAAAAACATCCAAAAAGAGACTGTATCTGCTTTAGCAGTTAAAGAGGTAAGTTTAACTTACCAATATTGGTGTGCATATTTAATTAGTGCTGGTGATAAAGATAGTATTATTTTGGTTTCTACAAGGAGAAGGTGTTCTTATCTTTTTTCTCTTCATTTTTTACTCCTTACAGTGGAAATGTTCCTATAATGCATTAATTCCTTCACTGCCTTTGAGATGATATAAATTTTAAAAATTGTCTTGAGGATCTGGTATTATTTGAAAAATGAGCATGCACTGCTGTAGTGTATGGTAGTGAACTTGAATTGCTCTACAGCTCTGGGTCTTTCTGTTTCTGCTTCATGTTGCCTCACATGATTCTCAGTTTTGTGTCTCACCACCTACCTCCATCTGTCTCCTAACACCATTTTTCCAGTTTCCTAGCTAATCTACTTTGGGTAAATAGATTAGATAAGTAAACACATTATGAGTGATAATATAAATAAGTATTAGCAAATATATCTGTGTGACTACAGGATTTACCAGATTTGGGCAAATTACTTGACCACTCTGCCCCTTAGTTTTCTTACCAATAAAATAGATCTCACAGGAAAGAGTACCATGTCCTGTTGTAAAGAGAATTAAATAAGCCAAAGTAAATAATCTCTCAGAATTGGCCTGGTACACAGTGAATGCTAAGTGTCTACTATTATTACTAATTTGAGTCTGAGACAAGAATTAGCAAACCAAGTGAGAAGAGTTATTGTGGTGGGTCTGCCAAAGTATTTGGGGTTCTCAGAGGGCTTCTGGAGTTGCCTTTGGGGCTGCATGAGAGGATTGGGGTTGAGTTGTTGTAGTGTAGTTGCAGGAGAGATGGCTCCTCAGCCCACAGTACCTCTGGACCTTCCTGTCTTTTGTGATCTTCTATATAAGTCTGAGCTCATTAAATCCGAAGTGCTAAGTGTGAAACATGTTACCAACACCTCAGCCTGGAATGGGAATTCTGTGCTTTGAGGAGAGGGACTGAGATGACTCTGCCTTCCTAGGGGATTTAGCAGAGGGAAAAATGGAGAAATCTTGCTATGGGCAGCCATTAGACCCTGGCTGCTGGCCACCACAGTTCTCCAGTGTGACCTTAATTTGTTGTCCAGTTTTATTAGCCTTCAATTTCTATGCCAGTGTGGGCAAACTGGACCCACAATGACACCTGGTGAGCCAGTGCACTCTGCAGGTCACTGCCAAGGTTGTGGGCTTTATGAGATGCTGCAGGGCACAAACCCTGGTCTAGGGTGCTCATGGGAGGAGGCATGCTTGGATCCGATCTGCATAAATACCAGTCAGAAGGCAACCAATCCTCCCACCCCTAATGCTTGGAGCACACATGCTCACCCCACTTTCATAAAGACATTCATGGCCTTTTTGGGGAGCTTCTAGGGCAAGGGCTAAGGTGGTGGCAATGGTGGAGGCAGTCAACAAACCTGGGAGGGAGGGAGTGATCATCTAGCTCTGACATCTCAAAGTCTTGCCAGAGACCCACACAGTAAGAAGTAAGTGTGCCTGTTTGTGCTGGGAGCAGAATCCCCCCTCTCACCCAGAGAAGCCATGAAAAGGAGTAGTTCTCTCTAGCGCACTTCAAAAAAATGAGGTTGCATTACTTCTGAAAGTTTGCAGCATTTTAACTTTAAGCAGGTAAGTTTGAATATTATAAAATGTACTTTTATATTTTAATTAATTTAATTTTATTGAACATGAAAAAAAAAACACTTACATACCCATAAAGAATGCTTAATGGATTAAAAGACTGTATTTTTTTTAGAACTGTCTGAAATTAGAATACTATAACTCTGAAATATTATCTAGTTAGAAAATAAAAACTAATGGTTCTGTAATTGGCCTTTGACTTTATTTTGGTTCTGGATTAATGGTGCTGTATTCTTTGCTGCATTTGAAAAATTGCCTAAAACATATCCCTTAGCCAGGTGCTGTGATGCACGCCCACAATCTCAGGCAGGAAGATAGCAAGTTCAAAGCCAGCCTCAGGAATTTAGAAAGACCCTGTCTCTGGTACCAAAAACAGAACAAAACAAAATGAACAAAGCGTCCCTCCCCCAAAATACCATATCCCTTGTTTTTTTTTTTTTTTTTTTTTGGGGGGGGGTGGGTGGGGGTGAATGGGTAATGGGAATTGAACTCTGGGGTATTCAATCATATTAGAGACAGGATCTCCCTGAGTTGCTTAGTGTCTCACCATTCCTGTGTCTGGCTTTGAACTCACAATCCTCCTGCCTCAGCCTCCCAAGCTGCTGGGATTATAGGTATGCAGCACCTTGCCTTGCCATATCCCTTGATGATTAAATTCACTTGTATGTTATCTCCATAGCTCCTGAATAAGAAATTTAGTTTTCTCTCCTTAATTCAGTTTGGTGTTTTGACATATCCCTAGGTGGTCCCCTCCAGAGGCAGGCATTCTTTGTCTATCTTTCCTGTCCAGTGCTTATTACATACTTTTGCTTAATACATGTTTCTTGGTATTTACACATAATCAGATGCCTGGGTAGCATTCTCAAATATTGTTTCTCAATGTTAGTTTGGAGCACTGGGAAAAATAATAGCATTGGGAAAATAAATTTTAAAGTAAAAAATCTTTAAAATGCATATAAACATCCCAAAGTAAGGTTCTCAAGTACTCCTCCAACAGGATCTTTTTCCATCTCTATGGTTTGACTTTAGAGCCCACAGAAGCTACCACAATTGTGCACCCACCCTCCAGTGCCACACTTTTATTATACTCCTGAGAAGTTAATGAAGAATCTCTTCCTTTTAGAAACAGAAATAAGCATGCTACACATTTGTATTTTTAAAACCCAGCAAACTACAATAATGCGCCATAGGTAGACGCACATGAGAGTAGAATTAGCAAACCTTCTCTCTGTGTCTACTGCAGCCATGCCCCATCTTTGCTCTGTTATCACTAGTGTACTACAGCCCCTGCCAAGACAGGACAGAGGGAGGTGTGGGCTGACTGGGTGCCAGATCATCCCCTAGACATGAATGAGAATTCTTTCCCATCAGGAATTGATTGGGTGTGTTTAAGGCCACAGTGGACAGTGGCCTCTTCTGTTGTTATGGCTACATGGTGCACACCCCCTCTCCAGTACTCTTAAGGAGACTCAGAACATGAGCAGAACAATTACAACAATGGATGCACATGACTGTGTCAAAACAGGTATATTTGAGGATTTCTCCATTTATTCTCTTTTAAGTTTATTTCATGTGGCATGACGTTAAAACTGGCATCAATAGTTTAGAACAAGAGGCATGGAAGAGGGAATGGTGGAATTGAATGTTTTCAAATCTACTAAATGGGATAAATGCCAGAACATTTGTTTTGCAGTTGCTAAATAAAATGACTGCAGATTAGCTTGAAGGAAAAGAAAAACCTCTGAGACACACCTATTTTGCCTGAAAGGCCATTATCTATTTATATACTTGCAAAAGCTATTGTCTGCTAAATTTAAATAGCAAGAATGCCAGGAAAACTAGGTAGCATTCTAGCTATTGAAAATGGGAAATATTTGCAACATGTTCTTACATTCATAACATTAGAGCACAAACATAGTCTCCCACTTCCCTTGTCTTCCTTGACTTCGCAGCCACAGGAAACAATAATAACGTATAATTTTTATTGGAGTATGTGCTAACTTCAATGACATTATGCACAATTTAATAATTTGAAAGTAACCAAAATACTACTAAAGTCATCTCTATAATCAATAAATTAAGAAAAAAATCCAGTTCTGTCCTGAACTCATCTTCCATGGTGGTCCAACTAGGTACTTGCTCATGGTGATTATTGACGGAAAGTCCTTTCATTTTTGGGGAAACCACAGTCACTTGCTAATTTTAGCTGTAAGAACTGCTTTTCCACCCCTCATCAGAAAGCTTAAGCAGAGCTCCACAAACTGTATTTTTTCCTGCTTGTCCCCACTCACAGGTTTTTTAATCCACTTAGGGAATAGGAAAAACTCAGGAGTCTATTTTGGGGATCAATCAAAAAAGTTTTGAAACTCTGATCTGTACAGAATGAGTGCTGTCAGGAGAGAGAAGCAAAATGGAAATGACAAGAATTGGGGGTTTTCCTCTCCTTCTTCAGCACAAAGCTTCTGGGCTTACAACCTTCAAAATTCCATTTTAAAGTAAGATGATCACATTATTGAAAAATGAAAATAATGCAAATATTAATTCATGTTCCCAATAGATCACTCCATGACTTTGCTTTCAGGTTGAAAAATAGCAATTTAAAAAATCATGTCCAATTGAGAAAAAACATAGTCATAAAATAAGAGGAACACAGGATATGAACTTCCCTGAAGCATTTTGAAAAAGAAAATTAACAACCACTGCTTTATAGCAAATATCAGATCTCATCAGCAAGGTAGAAAAGTAGGGAATTATTTTTGAAGAAGTCACAGGCAGACTGGCCCAGTTATTAAGAGCATGGATGTTCTAATCAAATTGTCTGTTTTTGAAACCTGACTGTATCACAGAATTCTGATAAAACTGCACAAGTTGGCTCTGTTTCCTTATCCATTAAATAGTAATACTCAAGGTACCTATTCCATCCATTTTTTTTAGACTTTGATGAGGTAATATTGGGGAGCACTTAGAAAAGATTATAATGGTATTCAATACAATTAATTATTATTACTCTTCTCCACTAATGTTTTTAAAGAAATTCTAACCACAAAGAATAATAATTGTATTTCTAGTCTTTGAAAGGATCATTAAGTAATAATGAATAATACATTCCTTTTTCAAGTGGGAAACCAAATTTAGTAAATCTCTTAGAATCATTGTGAAAAAATGAGTTTCGGAATTAAAACTCTTTCAAAAAACAAACCTGTGCTTTTCTATGTTCTAAACTATCACTTGAAAGGGGGTCACTGTTGTACCAGGAGTTGAAAACCACAATCACCAGTTGATTTACACTGACTGCAGATGTTACTGGTGAGAGGAAAATCCAAGTGTATCTAATTTCATCACTAATAAATCTATGAGTGCTAATGGATCTGCTTTGGGTTTCAGTATAAGGAATTCTCTTTATGCAAAATGTTTTTGCTTAATTTTATAATTTCTAGCTTGAGGGCCATTCCTTATTCTTTGGAATTGGTAAGGCAGCCAATTTCCTGCCCTAGAGATTTAGTCTTATTTTATCAAATACAACCCAAGTCTCCTTTCAATTTAAGTCATGATGATAATTCTCCCTCTGCAAATCATCTGTGATTATCTGTGGTAAAAAGTACAACTTGTTTCTCTGGCAAAATATTCCATTTTAGAATTATTTCCTCTTTCTTCCAGAAGAATATAAATAAACGCTTCCTATGTGACTATTTGGTTTTCTTCAAAATATACTAGCATTTATTTGTTACAGCTACAGTCTCTCTTCAAGGAGAGAAGATGCTGTGTACCTCTTAATTTAGCAGCACTTTTTGTTCAGATTTACAGATAAGGCACAATACAGGTTTAAATATAAAGAGAGGAGGTTGTTTCTCATAGAGCATGCTAGGTTTCATAGGATGAGAAACTGGCCCCATGGTGTTTGATAAAAAAGGAATTCCTAGCATGCAGATATTTTTAGCACATCTGGTGAAACATCAGTTCCATCCACATTTCCTCAGCATGTTGTGCGATGTTCTCCTTCCGACATTCCAGGATTGGTTTGTTACCAAAAGTGACAGGGACAAATCACTTAGGGTTTTTCTCTCATCACAACCCGAAAATGAAAAGCCATTATTATTATTACATTCACATGTGTTTTTCTGTTTTTATAGAAGTCCAACAGTATTTGACCTCTGCTACAAATTATTGCATGTACAAAGAGATGAACCCATCCTTCTTGAATTTTTTTGAAATTTGTTTCATGACAGTAACATCTGTATGTTTAAATCACATTTATTTCTGTCTATTTCAGATACGGCTCCTAGTTTCTAAAAATCAGAAGCTTGTGTTTGCTTTACTAATTCTATTTCTTTTCCTAACAATTAGTTTTGGAATTCTTTATTCACTGAGATCTCGGTTAAAAGACTATGAATGTTTTCTCTTGTTTGTTTGTTTTTAAATCTGTCAAACAAAATCTTAGTCAAAATATACACTGCATGCCTACGTATACAAAGTTTTATTATAATTTTTCTCACACATGATTTGTAACATCTCAAGTTCTCCCAAACATGCCATTTTGATTCCATGGCAGGTTGATAATCTCTAGGCCAAAATTAAAATTCTTCTTCATATATAGGGAGATATCAAATTTGTAGGTGAATAATGTAAATTGGATGAAATTATTTTAGGTAATTTTCTTTTGACTAGAGCTACTTCTGTCACTGTTTAATTAAGTGCTTAATAAACTCTTGTCAGATTTTATTTCAAACGTATTATTAATAATAAGAGACTTTCAGAAAGAAAATCTGGGTTATAGATATGAGTAGTTGGAATATAAATGTGTGTGTTTATACATATGTTTCATGCATGTTTATACATTATATAATAAAACTTGGAGATATGTTTGCCTGTGTGTATGTATATGTAATAGCATTTATGGTCACATATAAAATACCTTTCTAAAATCAGGACTCTAAAAGTTGAATATCATACAAGACTACATCCTTTGAGTTACAAAAGAGTCCTTGAAGTTTGTAGGTTTGAGATTTTAAGCTAAAAAATTTCAGTGACATATTTAGAAAATTTTGCAACAATTGAGCACCAGCTTTTAAAAGAAGTATCATAATATTGCAAAAGTGAAATGACTCAAAACAAAACCTAGACAAAATAGAAATAAATGGGAAAAATTAAATTTAGGTTTATTTCAAAAGCACATATCTTTTGCATTAAGGAGAAGGTGTAGCCCTAACAACCATATTTGCCTCTCAAATATTCAGAGTACATTTTTAGGACATTGTGGCAAAACTTAAATGTCAGTGTCTCATTATTTTTGAAAGATCACCTCTTTTAAAGGCATGACTGATACTAAAGAACAGATGCTGTTCTTTTCCTAGGGACTCAGACACGAAGTCTGTTTTAGGTTCATAGACTCAGACGAGTAAGATGTATAATGTTCTTCCATTGCTAGGAAGAGTTCAAATGTTCTTTTTTGGAATTCTGGGAGGAATAGAAAATCAACTGCTATTTTTTTTTTTCCTGCTTGAGAAAAGTTACCTAAGAGCAAAGCACTTCTGCTATTATGACTCCTTTAAATATTTTTCTTTCCTTTTTTTTTTAATAATATACCAGCTCTTTCATTTATCCGAGCATTACAAAGTACTTCTCTTTCTGATTCATGGATGAAGAATTCATTTTAATATTAAAATGAGAACCGTGTTTTGTTCTCAATGAGAGTGAGCCCATCCCAGGCATATATTAACACCTTGTCTGATATGTTAAGCCAAAATGAGACACAGGGAGATAGTGTCCCTCCTTCTGAACAGCACTTTCATGTGTGGGTTCTTGCTGAGGGTCAGGAAACTGCCTTGGCATGTACTTTTGTACCTTGTTGGTTTCCTGAGTTAAGTCAGGGATTAGGATGGGAGGTGTGGTTGGAATCTCTTCCTGAAGATCATGATTCTGGGCCACAGAGGAATCAAGATTGACGGTTCCCACAGTGTAGCCAGGAAAAAAAAAAAAATTAATTAGGCCTGCATCTCTGACATTTAGGCATTCCCTTGGGTATTGTATGTTGGGCCTGCTATATTTTATCTTCCTAGTTTAGGCTGTAGCTGTTTAGAGCGTTGAACAAATATTTTGTTCTTACTAAATACATACATATTTTCTGAACTCTAATGATAGAGAATAGGAAAATAACCACATCATTTTGGTCCATAGTCTACTGAGAATGTGCTTCCTCTGTCCTTGCTAGGTAATCTCCAAAGCTACACTTTCTTATAAACTACTTTTAAAAAGATTGCAAAGTGATAAATTTGTATATTTTTTTTTTTTCAAAATGAGGGTTTGTGCTAATGTTTTATTTAACCAATCCATTTGGGGAGATTTATTTATCATCATGGAAAGGTCAGAAAGAGCTTAAAATCAGGCAGAAGTTTATCTGTTCAATTCCACAAGATAAAGTGGCATCCATGATAAACAAGTCTGGATAGCAGCTGTTAGAAGTTTTAGAAATTTATTCTAATCTCTCATTTCTTCCTATAACTTGAATTTCAATGCATTTCAAAGTTTAAAATGCCATACCCTTGAGGAAAACATAATGGGGGCTTTGGAAGCAGATGAATCTGACCTGACTCTACTACTAACAGTTGTACAACCTGAAACCAATATCCAGCCAGAGCCTAGGCACCTGTAAAAGAGTGTGGTCACCAGTGGCCTGCAGCGGGGCCGGTGTGAGAATTAATGCAACATGCACCAGGCCCAGGAACCCATGTTGCTCCTAGAAACATGCAGCAAATGATAACTGACCTTATTTTCAAGCATTAAACAAGGCCAGACCAATATGTGCCCTTCACAGTAGAAGGATCTCAAATTCTCTGTACAGTTAGAATAGCTAAAGAAGTCATCCTTTCTTAAAAATATAGTTAATACTCTAAGCAGAACTGAATGTTGACTAAAATAAACAAGCCTAGTAGTTATAATAGAAATTCTGATTATATCACTTGGTATTCATCATACTCAAAAGCAAGACCAGTCCCAGACAGAAGTGAGAAATTACTTCAATCTCCTTTGCCATGTTCTCATCTCCCATTCAGGTGTCTCCAGGACTCACCCTAACTTGCCAGAGCCTCTTTTTCTGCCTTGAGATGAGGAGTCTAATTTAGTACGAAGCAAAGACTCCCTGATACTGTTTAGATCCCTGTCAGCTCACCAGCTCCTCTGCCTTTGAATAGGGGTTTTAAACCCAGCGGTGGTTAAACCCAGAATCACACTGTCTCCTGAGGAAGATGCTGCTCTGTAGCTACCTTCTCCCCTAGAGAGCTCGTCCATTCTTGTGACATTACCTTCCATTTCTTTCCTTATGATTCTTAAAAATATGGATCAAGGCTATAAGTGCTCCTCTCTCCCAGGCTTTGGTTCTGCATCTTCTTAGTGGAATTTTCACTTACTCAGCAGGTGCTTGCAAGGCATCCCTTACGGGCCAGGCTAGGATCAATATCTGAAATGTATTTAAAATAGTGCATGTTTCCTGTGCCTGCTGAGAGGTCCTTTTACTCTTCTCCATGATCATTTTGTGCTCTGATTTTTTTACTACTGTGATCTGGATGTAGTTTGTCCCCCAAAGGTTCATGTGCTGGAAGCTTAGGGCCAGAGTATTAAGGTGGTAGAACCGCTAAGAGGTGGGACTTAATGGAAGGTAATTAAGTCATGGTGACCTTACTCTCATGAATAGACGATGCTCTCTGGAGGGACTGGGTCAGTTCTCCTGGGAAATGGGTTGTTCCCAGGCGAATTCGACTATCTCCCCAAGGTCTCTTGTACACTTGCCCAGGTATCTCATATACTTCCCCTTTCTGCATACAGCGGGTTCCCTTTTATGTCTCTGCCATCTTGTGATGCAGCTGGGGATCTCTCACCAGGACATTTGTGCCATGCTATTTGGACCTTCCAGCCACCAGAATTGTGAGCCAAATAAACCTTTATTTTATGCATTACTCAGCATCAGATACTCTGTCTTAGCAATGTAAAATGGACTACGGTGGTCACTAAGTCCTATCATTTGTTCCTTTAAATAATGGCCATCATCTTGTATTTGGGAGATACTCTAACTGGCTAACCCAGAAAGAAGACTCTTCCAGTTCCAATGTGTTGCAAACAGCACACACATGCTGATCACCTTCCTCTTCACCTCCTCCCTGGACCATAGGGGCTCTGGGGTTGGCCACTTTACAGCTCTTTGACTTTGAACAACTCATTCACTTTCCTCTTGGTTTATTCACCAGCAAAACACACAATTAACATCTGTTCTACCTTGTGGAATGGTTGTAATATCAGTTGAAATGGTACCTAGGAAATCATGTTAGATACCATATAATATTTATTTTTCACTAATATGAATAGTTTTGTTTTCTTCCTCATTTTGTCTGGAGTCAGATTTGAGTTCAAATCTCAAATACTCTCTTCTTTGTCACATGAACATTAGGCAACTTAACTTCTAAGAACCATCATTTTATCATTTATAAAATGGTAATATGAACCTCCCTACAGCTTAGTATAAGTTTAAATTGACAAAATAGCTGGGAAAGTCCCAAAGAATGTGCTCAGAGTCAACTTTCATGCCTTAATGTCAGCTTTCTTCCTGTTCTTATTGGCTCCATTTTAACTTTTATAAGTCTTTTTTTTTTTTTTATTCTCACTAAACAATTTTATTTGTTTTTTGGACTAGCCTTCTATTCCGTAGGCAGATTGATGAATGTATTTGTTTTCTGTGGCTGCCACACAAATAACTAAAAGCTTAAAGATATAAAACCATGCAAATTTATTTTCTTATAGTTCTAGAGGGCAAAGTCTAAGCTCAGTCTCCATAGCTCAAGTGAATGTGCCTGTCCCTCCTAGAAGCTCAAAGACAATCTATTTCCTTGCCTTCTTTGGTTGTCTTTGCATTTTTTTCCAGATACCTTTCTATGCATATATAGATTAAACTTTTTCTTAACAATTAATATCATGTTTTATGAGCATTATTGTGCTTGTTGGTTTCACCTTCCCAATTAAAGTCTTTTTAAAAGTCCTCAGTTGGGCTAATAAAATTTTAATGACTAAAAGGTAAACCAATTCATACTATTTGGCATATGAAATGTATTTATAGAAAAATACAGACTATCTCAAGTAGATTTTTAAAGATCATTTTTATTAAGAAATAGTTTATATGGGATAAAATTTATGTATTTTAAGTGAAAATTTGAGGACTTTTAATTTTGTACCAGGTATTTAAATGTAATTGTTTACCATTTTCTTATTGATTTGTAGAAGTTCTCATGTGTCCTGGAAATCAAATATTGGGATTTATTATTATTATTTTTATTTATATATGACAGCAGAATGCATTACAATTCCTATTTCACATATAGAGCACAGCATATCTCTGGTTGTATACAAAGTATATTCACACCAATTTGTGTTTTCATACATGTACTTTGGGTAACTATGTCCTTCACATTCCACCATCATTTCTAACCCCATGTCCCATCCCTTCCCCTCACATTCCTCTGCCCTATCTAGAATTCATCTATTCCTCCCATGTTCCCCTCCCTACTCCATTATGAATCAGCCTCCTTATATCAAAGAAAACATTGAGCATTTGGTTTTTAGGGATTGGCTAACTTCACTTAGCATTATCTTCTCTAACTCCATTCATTTACCTGCAAATGCCATGATTTTATTCTCTTTTATTGCTGAGTAATATTCCATTGTGTATATGTGCCATATTTTTTTAATCCATTCATCTACTGAATTGTGCTGCTATAAACATGATGTGGCTGTGTCCCTGTAGTTTGCTGTTTTAAGTCCTTTGGGTATAGACTGAAGAGAAAGATAGCTGGGTCAAATGGTGGTTCCATTCCCAGTTTTCCAAGGAATCTCCATACTGCTTTCCATATTGGCTGCACCAATTTGTAGTCTCACCAGCAGTGTATGAGTGTACCTTTTCCCCCACATCCTCACCAACACTTACTGTTGTTTGTCTTCATAATAGCTGCCATTCTGAGTGGAGTGAGATGAAATCTTAGAGTAGTTTTGATTTGCATTTCTCTAATTGTTAGTGATAATGAACATTTTTTCATATATTTGTTGATTGATTGTATATACTCTTCTGAGAATTGTCTGTTCGGGTCCTTGGCCCATTTATTGATTGGGTTATTTATTTTTTTTTTTTAGTGTTTAAATTTTTTAGTTATTTATATACCCTAGAAATTAGTGCTATATCTGATGTATGAAGAGTAAAAATTTGCTCCCAAGATGTAGGCTCTCTATTCACCTCACAGATTGTTTCTTTTGCTGAGAAGAAACTTTTTAGTTTGAATCCATCCCATTATTGATTCTTGATTTTAATTCTTGTGCTATAGGAGTCTTATTAAGGAAGTTGGGGCCTAATCCCACATGATGGAGATTAGGGCCTGCTTTTTCTTCTATTAGATGCAGGGTCTCTGGCTTTATTCCTAAATCCTTGATCCATTTTGAGTTGAGTTTTGTGCATGGTGAGAGATAGGGGTTTAATTTCATTCTGTTGCATATGGATTTCCAGTTTTCCCAGCACCATTTGTTGAAGGGGCTATCTTTTCTCCAATGCATGTTTTTGGCGCCTTTGTCTAATATAAGATAATTGTAATTTTTTGGATTAGTTTCTGTGTCCTCTATTCTTTACCATTGTTCTGCCAGTCTGTTTTGGTGCCAATACCGTGATTTTTTTTTTTTGTTACTATGGCTCTGTAATATAGTTTAAGGTCAGGTACAGTGATGCCACCTGCTTTAATCTTCCTGCTAAGGATTGCTTTAGCTATTCTGAGTCTCTTATTTTTCCAGATGAATTTCATGACTGCTTTATCTATTTCTGTGAGGAATGTCATTGGGATTTTGATCAGAATTGCATTAAATCTGTATAGTGCTTTTGAAAGTGTGGTCATTTTGATAATATCAATTCTGCTATCCCAGAGCAAGGTAGATCTTTCCATCTTCCAAGGTCTTCTTTGATTTCTTTCTTTAGGATTCTGTAGTTTTCATGATATAGATTTTTCACCTTTCTCTTTAAGTTGATTCCCTCCCCAAATTTTTGGAGAATACTGGGGATTAAATCCAAGGGTGCTTAACCACTGAGCCACATTCCTAGCCCTTGTTAATTTTTTTTTTTTTTTTTTTTTTAGAGACAGGGTCTCACTGAGTTGCTTAGGGCCTCATTAAGTTGCTGAGGTTGGCTTTGAACTTGCAATCCTCCTGTGTCACCCTCCTGAGCCGCTGGGATTACAGGAATGTGCACCATTCCTGGTTCTCCAAAACTTTGAGGATTTTTAACAAATGGACAGTCATAGTGAGCATAGGAATTGGTTAGTGCAGTCATGGAAGCTGAGGAGGACTCTGATCCACAAGCTGGAGAACCAGCAAAGTTGATGGTGTGATTCAGTGAGCCTGTAGGTCTGAGACAGAGTGGCAGAAGGGGAAGGGATGGTGGCATGAGTTCAGACTCTCTGAGAAGGAGGAATGCTGATATTTGAGGGTAAGAGATGCATATTTCAACCATAGAGAATGATTTTATCCTTTCTGTTTCTTGGTTTAGTTCAAGCCTTTAATGGATTATCTAATACCCCCCTTCCTCACATTGTGGAAAGTCTTCAACTTTACTCAGTTCACCAACTCATATGCTAATATCTTCTGAAAACACACTTACAGATGCATCCAGAAATAATGTTACCAGCCATCTGGGAATCTCTTAGCCAAGTCAAGTTGGCCCATAAAATTAACCATCACAGTATATTTAGATTTACTAAAATTAAGAATTAAATTAAAATTTAAAAATTAAATACTGCTTTAATTTCTTATTGAAATATTCTGTTATGCATTTTAATAAGCCTTAATTGAAGCTTAAACTACATGAAGAACAGGGGTAAATAGGAAGCAGGCATTTAAAAAATTACCACAGATAGAAAACAACAATGTAATCTCTATCTGGGTCAAGAAATTGCTGCCATGTTTTTTTTTCTATACACTTGACTTGTGAGGCACTGAACAAGGCATGCAATTATTATCACCTGACCATTGTTCAAAATGAAGATTCCACTGGGCACTGTGGTACATTCCTGTAATCACAGCTGCTTGGGAGGATCACAAGTTCAAAGTCAGCCTCAGCAACTTAGCATAGTCCTAAGCAACTTAGTGAGACCTTGTCTCAAAATAAAAATTAAAAAGGGTTCGGGATGTGGTTCAATGGTTAAGCACCCCTGGGTTCAATCTCTGTTACCAAAAAAAAAAAAAAAAAAAAAAAAGAAAGAAAGAAAGAAAGAAAAAGAAAATTCCTGGGTCCCTCCCAGAAGCTACTAATCAGAATCTCCATGGTAGACCCCAGCACCTGGGAAACATTGGAAGCATTCTATCAAGTTACAGAATTTAGGACAGATGCTTCTCTCCAAATTTTAACCATTCTGTTCTGAGTTCTCTCTATCAAACATATTTTAGTGAAGTTATGTTTCTTCAAATAATTTTGGTCATTGTGTTTGCTGTCCTGACATAAGATGTGTTATATCTTGACCATATTAAAATGCAAACTCTTCCCATTGTCCCCAAAGTTGTGATCCAAAAGGAGAGTTAAATCTAATAAATCCACTCCTTGAATATTTAATGCCAACTGATGCCCATAGAATATAGCTTAAATCCCTCAACATGATACCCAAACAATGTAATTATTTGAGCCTATTCTGCTTCCACCGAATCCTCCTCTCACCCTTTTCTTACTTGTCATTTTGCAAATATAGCTTCCTCAAATTCTTCAAAATGGTACATGAGGTCTTTCTCTCTTTGGGCCCATGTATTTCTTCTGTTCATCATTACTTTACCCCAACCACATAATAAAGCTTGTCATTCCTTAACAACTCACCCTTTCATTACTTGTGATAGTCATTCTACCTGGAATGCTTTTTTCTTCTCTGCTAAACTTAGATTCACTATATTTTTGTGGGTGAGATACCTGGGATTGAACTCAGGGGCACTCAACCACTGAGCCACACCCCCAGCCCTATTTTGTATTTTATTTAGAGACAAGGTCTCAGTGAGTTGCTTAGCACCTTGCTTTTGCTGAGGCTGGCTTTGAACTCGCAATCCTTCTGCCTCAGCCTCCCGAGCCCAAGGGATGACAGGTATGTGCCACCAGGCCTGACTAATTTCACTTTTTTTGAGTACTTCTCATTAAACACCACCTTTCCCATTTACCAATGGGAATTATAATTATACTTTCATCTGAGTTTCTGCTGTCAGACCTTGTCCACTTTCTAACATTGTATCTGCCTCTTACCATAGTTGTAGCTATCTAATTGTCACTAGAAGTTTTTTGTCACTGAAGTTTCTAAGAGTGATGATCTTAATCTTGTTGAGGAAGAATGTCAGTCTGTGGATTCCAGAACTCTTGTAATCCATTACCACCCAATACTGGAAACTGGGTTTCAATCTTATTCTTAAACTTAGTTTTTGCTTGTGGAAATTAGATTCCAGTTTTGTTTCTAATATTCAAGGTCTTACTACCTGTCTCTACCTATGGGATCACTCCTTGATGTTGCCAGGCTCACCTTTACCTAAGAGAGCCATGGAGGCTCATTCCTAAATTTCGTAACACCGGCTGGTTCTCTCACTTGAAATCACCTCTTTGTTGCTTATGATTTCCTTTCCTAAGCAGGGAATATATTTGGATCTCCCAGCTGTGGTCAGCTTTTGCAGTCCTGCAACCGCACCCTGGGTTCTACTTTGACTGAAAGCAGTAACCTTCCAGAACTCATTTTGAGCATTGTGAAGTATTTAAGAGCACTACATTTATTTTGATATTTTGTAAATTATAATTAATGTGACACAAAGTGGAAATCATGTGAATGTTTTATTTTGCTCCTGAGTCAAAGCTGCATGCTATCTGAAGGCATGCCACACAGTTAATGCCAATTGCGATGTTGAGTGCTTTATATCTATAATCTCCAAGACTACTGTTCCCATTTTATGTGTAGAGAAACAGAAGGATTAGTTATTCTCCAAGAGTCACAGACCTGGGGTTTGAACACAGGCAGCCCAGAATCACCATCGGGAACAATATTTATGCCACTTCTTTGTGACCATCTTGTGACCATGGAAAAAAGGACTATTTGAGGATGATTTGTATTTTTATAAAATGAACAGAAATAGGCCCTTTAATTAACCCTATAAGGAAAGGAGACAGGAAAGAAAAATAGATTGGATTAAATATAGTCATTGATTATATCAGCAGTGGGCCAAGAGGCAAAATCGAGGCAGTTTTGTAGATTCCCATGTAACCTTAAAATATAACTATTTAAAAATATAAAAGGCATTCTTGACTTGTGGGCCATACATAAATGGGAAATGGGCCAGATGTGTCCTATACTCTGAGTTTACAGACTTGTATTAAATGAACAAATTAGCTTGATGCCCAACGTATAATGAGTAGTACCTTATATGATTACCATTTTTACTTCAGGATCTTAACACTTCGGTAGAGCAAATCTTAAAAGTTAATTCAGAGGCTGGTTAAATTATGTATATAAAAATGATAAAGAAAATTTTTTAAAAATTTTCTTACCAATAGAACATCTTCCTATTCCCCGATTCCCTAAATCCTATGAAGGAATTTTCTTTGTTTTGAAGGAAGACTTTGATGAGGTCTGAGTCAGAAACCCCCAAGAGGCAGTTATAAGAAACAATAGATGACATGCCTTTTAAAGTGGAAAGGAACAGCTAACTTCTGATTTCCTTTCCTTTCTTTTCCTTTCCTTTTTTAAACTTGTTGAAGTTTGCAAGCTCAGAGTCAAAGTCAAATTGCTCAGGACAACAGAAGAAATTACAGAGGTTGTGTGTTAGACACAGAGCTAAGAAGTAGAGAAATCTGGATTGGAAAGGGGCCTTGAGGAAAGAAATTTAAAAAATAGTTTCATGAAAAAATTGTCCTGCTTTATCATAAATATGTTATGTGCTGATATTTTATTAAAGTAATCTCTTTTAGGATGAATCTTTAGGAAACGTGAGAGGAGAGCATGATGGACACAGGACAAATCCAAGGTCAACCATGAAGGACACCTGTCTGGGTTTCAAGCAGGTTAGTTCATTGTTTGAGAGCACAGGTTAGGAGTCAGACAGAAGTGATTCTAACATAAAACTCCTTTTTTTAAAAATTAGCAGTAGAAGTTGGGAAAACTACTTGACTACAGTTTGAATAGTTTTATTTGTAATATAAATAAATGTAAAATAAATTATAAACTAAATGTAAACCAGTGGGTCTGATTGCTCCAGACATATTGCACTGGTCTGTTGACACTTGGGGCCAGCCAATTATTTGGGTAGGACTGGTTTTGTGCATTAGAGAGTGTTTAGTGGTCTCAAGGGCTTCTATTCAGTGGGTGCTACTAGCACCCCTTTTCCCTCAGTTCTGAAACTGTTGTAAACAACATTGTCAATATCCCCAGGAGGCGAAAGCAACCCTGGTTTTGAACTATTGGTCTATGAGAGCAATTTATATTCCTTCTGATGGCTTTCAAACCTGGACAAGGTGGAAAGATTGGACTTTGTGAAAAATCAGGTGGACAAACAAGCTGGGAAATGAGTCATGCCCAGAATGATGAAATGCCAAAGGACATACATGCACTGGCCAGTTGTATATGGGGTTCCTTAGGGATGTGTGATTCCTGTTCTGTCTTAGCATACAATTGAAGATTCTGAACTGTAGACTTTGGCCCTAGAGCCTTCATATTGGATGTTCTTTTACTGGAAGACTCCGTCCTGAGGACCAGTAGCCCACAGTTACCCTCTCTCGCTCCCCGATCTCCTTCCCCTTTCATTGACCAACTTCTTTACAACGTTCTTATCTCAGCCAAACATTATCTCTTGAGTATCTTCCTTAGCTGGATACTGCTTCTTGGGTCCTGAGTCACTTAGTCATCTATTCCTTCCTCTAAACAAACATTTCTTAAGAAATCTCATCTTGTTCATGCTTGTATTCCCAAGACCTAGCATGGTATTTATCACATAGTTAATAATTACAAGGTATTTATTGAATAAACAATTGCTTAGCAGGAAATAACCAGACCTTGAGTAATCATATTTATATTTTGTTTAAAAATCTCTATATTTCATCTACTACTTGGGATCAAATACCACATTATATAGAGAGCACTCTTGAAGTCATGGCTGTTTCCTTATAACCAAAGAAAGTGATAACGGATTTGGAAGTAACCTGATTAGTGCAAAAGAACTGAGGAATGAAGCTAAAATCCACTATACAATGTGAAAATTAACAAGGGTAAACCTCACTTTGAGTTGAATATCGTTCTGTTGTGCAGTTTTTCAAGTTTGTGCTTGGAAACAGTTTTCTCCATTTTAGTCCCTGATATTTATTGTTCTGCTCTGTAGGCTTTTTGGTTTGTTTGTTTGTTTTTTGTTGTTAGATCTATGTGTGCCCAGTTTGCCCTGAGAGAAAGGATGATACAAAATTCTCATCTGTCTCTGTTACTATGTATTACTACTCAGGATACATCAAGACAAATGCCATATAAATAAATAAAACACTCCAGAAGCTTCAGCTCTCACTGTGTTAAGCAGCAGAAAAGAAAAAGCAAATGCTTAAGTTTTAAGAGAGAGACTTCATAAAATGCTGCCATTGTCCACAGTATGGAAGAAAAGGAGTATTCTTCCCAAGCATATGTGAGTTGGCATTGAGGATTAATAAAACGTTATTGGGTCTTGCTTTGTTGTATGTCTGTAACAATGCTTATTTAGTTTTATTGTAGCTTGGAAATCTCAGTTCTGTTGGGCTGAGTGCACATATTCAGCCGTCAAGCAGTTAAATTAATCTACTGAAAGGAGTATAATCTTTACTAGGTGGGGGTAGGCAAAGCTGATTCATTTTCTATTGCCTCAGGACTTGTTTTGGTTAATCTCTTTCTGGTTTCTCCAATCATATGTAGTATAAGTAAAATCCAGTCAACTTTACCTTCTAAACTCCACAAGAGGAAACCCAATCACTCTCACACACTAGATTTTGAATTTTAGATAATAGTCCTTTTGCCCCTCAAATCTCCAAGTCTAGCTCTTCACCTGCCCTGGCTGTATCCCTGTCCCTAAGGTTTCAGAGATTGCACTGAATATTTATAATAGTTTTCCATTATTCCTAATTTACTAAGAGCAAGACTCTGACTCTTGCCACCAAAAAGGCCTTATCTTAGCGATATTCTTTTTTTCTTTCTTTCTTTTTCTTTTGGTAACAGGGATTGAATTAAGGGCACTTAAGCACAGAGTCACATCCCCAGCCCTTTTTATTTTTCATTTGAGACAAGGTCTTGCTAAGTTTCTTAGGGCCTTGCTAAGTTGCTGAGGCTGGCCTCAAACTTGTGATCCTCCTGCCTTAGCCTCTGAGTCTTTCTAATTTGTAGCAAAGTGTAGATGCCAGTTTTACCAGTAGCATTCCATTGGAGACATGAAGCTCTGATTAGATGAACACTTTTAAAGATAGGGCTCTTATCCTACTCTGTATTCATAGCTCATAGAGCAATGCATAATACAAAGTAAATATTCCATAAAATGTGTTTTAATTAAATGAACATGGAGGACTAAATGAAAATTTGGTATAACTGTGACATTCATTTTGTGATTCCCCCAATTATTTATATTAGTGAATCACTTTTACTTGTTTACTCATTTATTTACATCTTTAGATACACAATACTTTATCTTGGTATTGAGAAGAAGCATGCCTTTTGACAGATAAATGGTAGATAAGGATACTTAAGTGAAAATTACTAAATACTCTCTTGACCTTTGTTTAGGGCATGGCCAAACAGCTGCTGGACAATTTTTAATGTTTTAAGAAAGTCTGGTTATCAATTCTTCATTTTGTGCTTCCTTTTTGCTTTTCATTTCTGCAATTTTTTTTTCAGGTGACTGGATTGGAGGAACTTCATTGATGCACACCTGACTCATTCCAACTGGACTATAATGTGTTGTTATGTAAATTAGAGAGGAGGAGAGCTGGTGTTCTCATTAAACTTCTAACTTAAAGTGTGGAGTTCTAAGAAAGAACATTATAGGCTACTGTGAAGTTCATGGTCTTTGAGTGTTTTCAGTTTCCATACCCAGCTCCGTTGAAGTTTGATGTAAAATAAGCTGAATAGACTAGCTTTTCTTTCACCCAGATGAGAGAGGTCATACCTTCCACAGAGAATAGTAACAACCAGAGCTTCCCATGTCTGCAACAAAATCACCCCTTCTTTTAGCTCAACATGGTCCAGAGAATTGGTCCAATTTTCCTTTGATACAGATCCTCATTGAATAGTGCTATACTCATATAAATACTGACTTTTCTGTGGCTAGTTGTGGAAAAAATACTCCTTACATAGGGAAGGAGTAGAAGGTAGACAAGCTCAGGGTGGAAAGACAGAATTGAACTTTATTTTCTGAAGTGTAAAGTGTCATGAGACATTGATATTATCATCTACCTTGGTGCATTTGTTTGCTTTGACAAGTACTCAGGAAATGATGCATTAACATACTTTACCAATCTTGGAAAAGGTGAAAGATAGCTAATGAGTTTTGAGTCATTTTGTCCATGAAATTCACAATCAAAGACAAAAAAAAATTGGAGCTAGAAGAAACTTTAGTAGTTATACAATAATTATTAATTTGTCATTAATATTAATATTTACTTCAATTCCATCTTACCCAAACATCTCACTTCATTTAATATGTGAGAAATAATGACTTCAAGATGAGTTAATATTAAAGTTAATTGAAAGTTAGTGGCTCTACTCAAACTTTCTGAGTATGTGACACTAATATTTCCTCAGGTTTCTTTGAGGTTTGTTGACAGATGACAAGTATACAAAATATATTCATATATTTACTTGAATTTGTAACATCAAATGTCCTTGAATCTTAGCATTTGCACCTTTGGGGATTAGTTCATTGCTCTGAGATCAGCACATGAATTAATTGTTGTAATTGGCATATTCATCAATGTTAGACACTTACTCTGGTCTCTAGAGATTTCTGTTGAAAAATAATTTTGTAGGAGATTGTAAAAAAATTTCGCTGGAAATTGAATAATGGATAAATAGACCATTCAGAATATGCTCTCCCTTTATAATATTTAATGTCATTAAAAATAAGTTTTAAAGATTTTTGGCTGAAGAAGTATACAAGGGGATATTTATAAAAAACATTTGAACTAAAACATTTTATAAGGACATTAATTTCAAACACATGAACTGAACATTTACCTCAGATAAAATATAGAATGGATATTTAGTTATTGAATACTTAAGTAATAATTACTAGAATATCACATGGATTCCCCAGGATAATAATTTCAGACTAAACTTGAACATCTCTCATGGACTTACCTGACTGAAGAACCAGGAATGTATAGCATTTAAGGGACAAATGTGTATAGGCATTAGCAAAACATTTGATTTTTTTAAAAGAAGTTTTAATAAAAGAGACTAGCAAATTATGGACCAAATTTAAAACATTAAATATATTTGATAAGAGTTGAATAACTTTATTCAAAGAGTCTTCATGTATAATAATCTAATATCTATCCTGTATTAAGCACTTAATATGTGCCACCATTGTCCTAAATACATGCATTATCTTACTTCATTTTTAATGTAACCTATAAGAAATATGTTTTCATTTTACACAGAAGGAAACTACAGATTAGAGATTAAATAAACTTTTCCCAAATCACTCAAAAAGCAAAAAGAGATGCCAATATGTGAATGGAAGTTATTTGATGCCAAGGCCATACTCTCTGCCACTGAATTAATATCATGGAAGCAGAAGATTGACTAATGTTGCCCTTGACTTTGCTTAATTCAGATGAACTTCTTTCTAGATTGAAATATGGAGGTCATGCTTTAATGACATATAATTATATAATTTTTACTTAACTTATGAAACTATGGATCATTTGCATTACTGATAGTTATGCTTATTCTATTAAGAATATTTTATTGGGCACTTAGCTTTAAATACCAGAACCATGCTGTAGAATAACATAAAATGGTATTATTAACTTGAAATGAACAAGATGAAATTTAAGGACAATAAATGTAAGAACTAGCCTATGGAGTCAAGAAAACAAAGTAAAAACATGTGATATAAACAATATATATGTCACAAATATTGAAAAAAATCTTGGAGGCTTCACAGTAAACTCCAAGATATATAACCTTTTGAAATTGGTGTTTAGGGAACATCTGTGATCACAGGTTCATGAACAAAACCACAGAACAACAAAGGGCAGGGTGCCTGCCTGTGCATAGATCAGAGTATTTCTAGAATACTGTTTTAAGTTCTAGTTACCTTAAAGCAATCATAGCAGCAGATGTCCACTTGAGATTGCTAAAAGTGTTGAAATCATGTGATAAGAAAAAAAAAAAAGAATGTTTGGTGGGTAGTGTGGGAGGGACTTTATAAATGGTTTTAATCACTAAAAATGATTTTCAAGTTGAATACTTTGAAAGATTAGTATACAAAGTATAAAGTTGGTATGTATGAATGATTATTATAAAGTAAAAAATTTTGTTTTAACATGGGAAAGAAGCTTTTAATAGCCATAGTTAATTCAAGATGGCAGGTGCCATGGCCACCTCATTATGAAATGAATGTTTAGCTCTACAGATATTTAAGCAGATGAAAAACAAGCAAATGTCAAACATTTGGTAAAACAACAACAACAACAAAAAAAAACAACAAAAAAACAAGTTACTCATCCTTGAGAAAACCATTAATTTTATGCTAATCTACAACTTTGAATAGGGTGAATGGTGCTATATAATTTGTGGACAATCTCAAAAGCAGCAAGAACAGACCAACTTCTATGGGTCTTTCTAAGCTGTTCAGCCTATTCAGTTTTTGGTGCAAAATATTTTGCATATTTAAAAATAGGGCTTTAGAATTGGTTGCCCAGAATAACAGTGCCCTTCCCTAATGAAAAATTCCTAGACTTTAGATAAATAGAGAAAACAGGTAACTTTGGAAAACATTTTGAAAAACATGGCCATGTCATATATCACCTAGTATCTTCTGATTTCCTTCTTTATACTTTATCTTTTTCCAATTTCTGTCTGAAATGAATCTGTAACAAAAACAACAACAAAAAAAAATCTGAAAGTGAATGTTGGGAACCATAGTTGTTTTCTTTCCATTTATTTGTCGGATAGCCTTTGGTATATCAAGTCTATGAATATCCATGAGAGTGATGTCTTTATGGTATTCTGAATGAGTGGGTGCTCTCCAGTGTGATTCAATTCTTTCTCCTCTTTGGGGAGCACACAGTACAAGCAAGCATTGGAGAAAAGTATCAAAAAGCGGTTTGTCTTTTGACTTTTTGACTTTTCCTTATTCCCTTGCAGCAACAATCATCTTCCTCCTACCAGACTCTAGGACTTGAATATGCAATTACAGCCTGTTGTCTGCAGAGTAATTATAGTCCAATTTGACTTGTTGCACAGCTCCATGACAAGAGTGCTGACTGTCAGGCAGGGTCAGAGATCAGCCATTACACCATGGACGACAGGCCATGGCCTCTTTGGGAGTCTGTGGAAGGTTCTTCTCAGCTGTGGGGCGAGTCTGCAGCTGTCTGTGCATCTCTTCATATGACTTTGGATGAAAACGTGGACTGTTTCATGACACAAGTTCCCAGCATGCAGTTTGACTTCTTATTTTCTAATCAAAAACATGAAAATCATTCTGAAGTGAATGGGGCTATTTCTTTTGTTTTCCATAAAGAGGCATATATATATACCAACATAAAAATATTATATTAATTTTCTTTATAAAATTAAAATATAAAAATGCTACTTGAAAAACATTAATATTTTTCATTAGGATGGAAATTGATGTCTGTTAGATATGAGAATAATTTGGATACAAACAAATGAATTATATTCACAGACAGAAAATCTTTATATGTACTATAAAGAAAGAATCATAAAAACATTAATAAAAAAGCTCATTGTATGTCAGTTAACCAAATCCTAAAACCAGGAATATTTCTTATATAATTTTTCTTCTGTTTTGACTAGTCTAGATTTAAATCTCTGATAATATATCAATTCAGATATATTTCTAGAGAAAGATTTGCTGTTATGGGAAGATTCTTCATTCCCATTTTCAAATATTTGAAATATTTAACATAATTGATCTTCTACAGACTTCGGGGAGACTGCTGATGTAACTCATGGAAATTTATTTATTTTTTCCTGGTAATTTAAATGAATGACACTAAGAGAAAGTATAATTGAGAAGCTGCTCATCAAATTTGTAGATGTTACTAACTTAAGCAAAAGTGCCAATATTCTGGAAACCAGATGGTCCTGAGAAAGCTTGTTAATCTAAAAAGGATGACATTTACTAAAGGACAATATAAAACAGAAGGGAACAAAAAAAGCTTAAAGGCAAATATAGTAGGGAATAGTGACCTAAGAAATTTAGTTCACTTAATAGGTATTGTAACTAAAATGATTTTTATTAAATATGCTGGTGCAATATCATGATCTATCCAAGAAGACAGACACCAAGAAGTGTTTCTAACTGCTGTATTCTATATAAGGAGAATGTTGTGCTTCATTTCTACCACTCTGTTTTGTTATTTAATTCATGTCAGAGAGCTGGAGTGCACTCAGAATTTAGGCCAGGATTTTAAACTCTAGATAGCCAGGTGGTAATCAGAGAAAAGTCCTTTTCAGGTTACTAGGCTAAGGGAAAGACAGAAACCAGGATGTAGCTTAATACTGAGCAAGCAAACAGGAAGTGGACAGTAAGAAGCATAGGCAGGCTGAGTTATGTTGCCATGGTAGAGTAGAGAAAGAGGAAATGAGACTCAAACCGTTAAACCAGAGAGGTCAGCACCTGGAGTGTGTCGGAAGCCCATAATCCAGTGCTTTGCCTGCAACAAGGGAATTTGAGACAAGAATATTTCAGAGTTCTGGTTGCATGCCCACCTTCACCTGATCCTGTATGTTAATGCTACCACCATTTCCATCATTTTAAAAAAGTACCTTTAATGAAGGTTTGCTATGTGCCAAGTCATGTTATAGGGTTTCATTCATTAATTTCTCCATTCATTCCTTTTTTTTAATTGATTTTATTTTTTTAAACACTCTACAGTAGAATGTATTAGGATTCTTATTACACATATTCTATTCATTGTTTTAATCTATAAATATATATTGAGTTTCAAATGTGTCAGTTGCTGTGATAATTACTAGGACACAATAGTGAGTTAAAACAAACATGGTCTTAGCTTTGAAGATATTAATGACACATTGGTACAACTGAAATAAATATACATATAATTTAAAATGTGGCAAGTGCTATTAATAGAAAGGGGTGCAAAAATCATTAAGAATCACTGGGTACACAAAGGCTCCAAAATACAAACTAAAGGGATGCACAGCCTTTTCAATGAAATATTAGAAAATGTTCCACATCTAAGGAATGAGATAGAAGTTCACACACAAGAGGCATATAGAACTACACATATCAGAATCTCAACAGATGCTCTTCAAGACACATTAAAATGAAAATGTCTAATATACAGAATAAGAGCAGAATTTTAAAAGCTGCAAGAGAAAAGTAGCTAGTCCCATTTAGATGTAAACCAACATTTAGATTTCAACTGATTTCACAACCCATATCTGAAAAGCCAGGAAAGCTTAAGATTAACACATACCAAGCTCTGAAAGAAAATTAGTGCCAACAAAGTTTACTATACCTAGCAAAATTACCCTTCAGAATTGAAGATGAAATAAATACTTTCCATGATAAACAGAAACTAGAAGAATTAATAATCACAAAACCTGCACTACAAAACATACTCAATAAAATATATCATGAAGAAGAATTGAAAACGAGCACAGAGATGAATTACACTAGAAAGAATAGTCAATTAAAGGAGGTCCAAACATGAATAATAAAATGGCAGGAAATAAAAATCATATCTCTATAATAACATACTGGAAAGCAGCATGGAGATTCATCAAGAACTAGGAATGGAACCACCATATGAGTCAACTATCCCACACCTTGGTATATATCCAAAAGATTTAAAATCAGCACATACAGTGATGCAGCCACATCATGTTGACAGCAGCACAATTCACAAGAGCCAAGCCATGGAACCAACCTAGGTGTCCTCATCAGATGAATGGATAAAGAATATGTCGTACATATACATAAAGGAGAGTTACTCAGCCATAAAGAAGAATGAAATTATGACATTTGCCAGTAAATGGATGGAAGTGGAGACTGTTATACTAATGAAATAAGCCAGGCACAAAACGTCAAAGTTTGAATGTTTTCTCTGATAGCTAGTACAAAATAAAAAGAGAAAAAAAAGAGAGAGAGAGAGAAAGCGGGTAAGGGGATGAGAATTTCATCAAAATAGAAGAAAAATTTGTGGACAAGATGAAGGAGATTAAGGTAGAGGGAGGAGGGACAGGATAAGGGATGAACAGTGGAGTGAATCTGATCTAACTTTCCTGTGTACATATATGCATATACCATGGTGAGTCTCATCATCGTGTATATCCACAAGGCACTAATTTAAAAAATACTCTAAATAAATAAAAGATCAGTAGAGCAGAGGGAAGAGAACAGATGGAGGGAGAAAAGGCGGGAATGGAGAAATACTGGAGGCTAAATTAAAGCAATTATATTCCATGTTTTTATAATTATGCAAAAATGTGTCCTAATGTAATATATAGCTAAAACGAACCAATTAAAAAGCGATGCTAGAAACACAGGCCCCCCAACTTGGTCTGAAAAGTTCTGCAACATGAAGGGTGAACTGGAAAGAACTGAGGGAAGAGGAGACAATGGTACTCTGGACAGCGAACAGCTCTTGAAGGACCTGAGAGCCAGTGAGGTTTTAGAAAGAATCACACAAAAGAGGATGGAGATATGGAAACAGGGCCTGGCAGGGTATCTTGAGGAGCAACAGGAAGCTGTTGAGGGTTTTCAAATACTGATATAACATCACCTGATCTTTCTGAAGATCACTTTGGCCATCTTCTGAAGAAGGGATTGGAATGAATGTGTGAACTAATTGAGAGACCAATTGCTTGGACTGTTTAATAGACAAGGGATGGAATTTCATTTGAGGTTCACAATCTGGTAGGATCTTCATTTCACAGAGAAGTAGACTTGCAGAGGTAAATCCCCAAAGTCACATGCTTGCCACATGAAAGATAAAACTCTTGTGTTACATCTTCCTAGTCACACACTCGGTGAAATAAGTCTCCTACAAATGTATTCCTGGAACAGAAGGTTAGTTTCCATGTAGACCAACTTATTGACTTATGCAAATAATATTTGTTGAGTGGCAGTTCTAGGCATAGGGGATATAATATTGGAGACATAAGACAACGGATCTTTTCGAATACAGTTTACATTTTGGTGGATGAAAATAGCAACAGATTAACAAGCTAGGTACATAAATATCAAGGATAAAATGATAGCAAACAAAACAAAACCAAACCAAAAAAACCCCCAAACAAACAAAAAACACACCCAGGCGTGTGATAGGCAATGACTTAATGGTTCCTTTTGTTTGGTGGTACCCAGAAAAGCCTTCCTGAAACCAGAATGACACGAAGAAGCTGCTCTCCCAGGAGGCTGAGGGAAGAGTCTCTCAAGGAGAGGGGATCGCTGGGACAAAAGCTCTGAGGTGGGGACAGCATGGCAGGTTTGAGGGACAGAAGAACCTCAGAGTGGTTAAGTATCAGGGACAGCAGCACAGGATGCATTTGGAGAAATCATTAGGACTAAATTATGAGGGACCTTGTAGGTCAGGGGTTTAGAATTTTTTTAATTTTTTTTTATTTTATTGGTTGTTCAAAACATTACGAAGCTCTTGACATGTCATATTTCATACATTAGATTCAAGTGGGTTATGATTTTATTCTGGTTGAATGAGAGTCCCTGGGAAAGTTATTAAAATCAACAAGGTGAAGAAGGCAGGCCGGGATTTCAGTTTTAGATGATCACTCTGACTGCTAGGAGGAGGGTGGGAGGGAAGGAATAGAGGGACCCCAGCAGAAGGCTCTCTCACCTGCCATCCAGGTAAGAGGTGAAGGTGGCACTGAGGAGGTGGCAACAATGGAAGTGGCAAAAAGTGATCGTTTTAAACGAGTTAAGGTTTCTTAGCTGGGGATGTGGCTCAAGTGGTAGTGCGCTCGCCTGGCATGCATGTGGCCCAGGTTCAATCCTCAACACCACATACAAACAAAGATGTTGTATCCGCCGAAAACTAAAAAATAAATATTAAAATTCTCTCTTTCTCTCTCTCTCTCTCAAAAAAAAAAAAAAAACCGTTAATGTTTCTTAGATTGGTCAGTTTTTCATCACTGTGACCAAATTACTTGACAACAATTTAGAGGAGGGAAGATTTATTTTGGCTCACAGGTTTAGTCGGTGGTTGGCCAACTCTGAGGTAGTAACATTGTAACATAAAGACATGACAGAAGAAAGATGCCGCGAGTCATTCAACCATAACTAGAACCATATTGAACAGAAAGGTCAACCTAGCTCAGAAGTCTTTTCCATATCTACCAGTATAAACTGGAGAGAAGGATGCCCCATACGCACACAGAAGGAAAACATTTTGCTTACTTGGGGACAAAGAAAGCTAATACTCAGAAGGCCAAACAGGCACTTTGATGACTTGGACATCAGGAGGAATTGCTGATTTTCGGCAAGGTGCTAATCTCCAGAAAGTTCTATAGTGGAAGGAATTAAAAACCCATTTTACTGTCATATGTAGAATTCTAACATGGCTCCCATGACCTTTGTCACCCAGCGTTACTCCTAGAATTATGTTGTGTGACAAAGGGAACTTTGCAAATATAAGTAAAGTACTGGATCTGGGGAGCTTCCTTAGAATAAGGAGCTCATCATTTGAGCTCTTGAAAAGCAGAGAGTTTTCTCCTGGTGGCTGAAGAGGAAGTCAGAGATATTCTAAGAATGAGAAACATTCGATGCAGTGTTTCTGGCTTAAAGAAGGAGGGGGCCACAGGGTGAAGAAGTGAAGAAGTCAGTCCTACAAGTATAGGAACTGAAGCTGACCAGTACTATGAATTGGTGTGGGAGTGTGTTCTTCCGAGTCTTCAGAGAACAGAATGCCCTTGGTTTTGATCTTGTGACTCTCTAAGCAGAGAATCTGAAGGTACCTACCTGGGCTTCATACCTATAAAACCAAGAGGCAATGAATGGGTGGTGACATAAGCCAACAAGTTTGTGGGAATCCTATAACTCATTGTTGGAGAACTATACTCCTATGACATGCCGGGCACTGTAAGAGCTGTTAGAAAGCATACAAGGAGAATTATTCATGGACCTTGCTTTCAGGGTGAGGCCTTGAATGGTTCAACCATTCATCTATGTACAGAGAAGTGGTAGCACTGGGACCTGCCTGTCTTGAAGTTCAGCCAGAAATTTTCTTTTATGTAGCAACAGCCCCACTTCCTTCTTCCTCACTTCTCTTGTAATGAAGCAACACATACCTGGAAGCTACATGACTGACAGACATGCAACCCTTAAATTCAATGTCTGCATCAATACAGAATCCTTGATGACTTAAGCTGGAATGTTGTATGATGAAAAATGTCTAACATTTGCTCAAGTTCATTTAAAAAAATCCAAACTTTGCACAAATAAGTACAATATTATACAGATATAATAGCTCAGTGTTGTGTTCTTAATGTACAAATATAAGTATCAGCTGAGCAGATAGACCTGCTAGGGTCTTACTTAGTGTTTAATGGAGCACGGTACACCTGAGTTGTGGTAATGTTCTTGTGTACACTTATTTTAAATCAGTGAATATGTCTACTTCGAAATTATTTTTTAAAAGTGCCAACACAGAGCAATGAACTTTCTTATTAACAATATAATTTTGATAAGAAATATGTGCATATGTGAGTGAGAGAAACTTTTATTGAAGGATGGTTCAAAATGAGCAAACTTGGTGGTGCACATTGACTAACTCTTGTCTCTGATGTGTTAGTATTAGATCTAACACACTGAGTGAGGGGGCTACTTGAAATACTTTCAAACGCTCTGTCTGGAGGAAGCACTATCATATCACCATCAAGAAGTGACATAGACTTTTAACTGGTAGAATCAAGCCCCATTTAAGGGAATGCATATGTTCACATTCTCCCTCTCCTTCCAGCAGCCATAGCAACTATCTGCCAAATTTTTGTGCCTTTTCCAAACTTGTCACAAAGAGGCAGCTCTCTAGTCAAAGATTACATTTCTTAGCCCTCCTTATATCCAACTGTGTCCATGTGACTTGTTCTCATCTGCACACAATGTACCTCTGTTTTTTTTCTTCATCTGCTAACCATAAGTAGAGGATTCATATGCTTTAAGTGGACAGTGGAGCCACAAGATAGAGTCTGCATCCCCAGAGTACCTTGTGGAAGATGGCAGGCTGATCAGAGGTACCTATGTGGGGCTATTGGGAAGTGTCAAGTAAATTCATGGTGTTAAACTAAGGGGTGTGTGTGTGTGTGTGTGTGTGTGTGTGTGTGTGTATAGCATAAACTGATAATAATTCTGAAAATTTGACTATAATGATTTTTATAATCAGAAAGTTTTATACATATAATCAAAATTCTTTTCTAGAAGCATCAAGATGTCACTAGTACTTCAAACCCATGCTATAAACAGGTAGTCTAATCAAAATTATATCCAATTTAGCATTTTTTAAAAAGCAAAAAAAAATATATTTTAAAATATATTTTTTAGTTGTAGATGAACACAATACCTTTATTTTATTTTATTTATTTATTTTTATGTGGTGCTGAGGATTGAACCCAGTGCCTCACACATGCTAGGCAAGTACTCTACCACTGAACCACAACCCCAGCTCAAATAAACTTTATTGAATAAAGAAGTCTGTTCTGATTTGACAATGATCATAAGAATACTTTAGTTTATAACAGATGAAATATCAATAGCTAATTGGAAGGAAGAGAGGAGGCAATTTACATTTTCAGTGTAGAAAAAAATTCTAATTGCTACACATATCTTGTAAAATTTCCAAAACAAAGTCAAGCCATATTTACTGTTCAGTGATTTTTTTTAAAGGGATGAAAAGTGCAATTCAATGTATATACTGGTTACAACTAATACAACAGCTTGAAAAAATCATGAGACAGAGCATAAATATAAAAAGACATGATTTTCAAATCATAAAATCATATTATAGGAATCTGTTACAAGTGGAAAAATACATTAAAACCAGCAGTGTGTTACATCAGTTCAAAACAGAACTCATAAGGCAAACAACACCAAGGTGAGGAAAACTGATTTTAGGAAGCACATCCAGACAGATACAACCACAAAGAAATGCCAAGAGTGACTATGTAGTCCACTCTGGGAGTTGGCAATGCATCAAAGGTGGAGTGATGACTAGGTTAATGCTTAGGTTTTCTCCAGGGATTTGTAGTATTCCGTCAGCATGGTCTAGGCCTTGGGTGCCATGAACCCTTCAGGAGGCTTCTGGCTTTCTTGGGCAAATTCCTGCATTTGAGTTCCTGAAATAAATTCAAAGTCTTCATGGCATTCAGAGTGATAGTAGTCCATGCGCTGCTTCTTGTTGCATGCTGCAACTCGAAAGGGAACGATTTCTAAGGAGGTTAGGCCAGGGGTCATTGTCAGCACTTTGGTGCCCTGGGTTGGATCATAAAGATCCTTCCTTTTTCCGGATGGGGCATGCCAGTGGGGTCTCCTCCAACAATGTGCAACTTTGCTCCTGCAACCATCTGTGCTCTGCAGTGCCACTGCACCTCAGTCAGCCCAGCATACATCTGGGAGATGGGAAGATGGCTCCCACTGTGCTTTCAGGATTCAGGACTCCTTCCTCCAGCACTGCAGTGTACTGCTTTATGCACCACATCAAAGGAACATCGTTGTCCTTTGTCTAGCCACCAAAGGGGTGAAGGAGGAGGATGGGGTGCCAGTAGTCCCTCTCTAGAAGTTGCTTATGAGTGTCTTGCATTGACAGAGCATGTCCATTGTAAACTGGGTGACTGCACTGGTAAAAATGCAAAGAGAGCATCAGGATTCACATCCCTAAACTTCTGCTTGAGCTCAGTAGGAATAGGACAATATTGACCAAGACCATCATTGCAATAAATTCAGTCCAGGTTTTGAAGATCTCCCCCAGTCAGCCAATCTCCTGGCTCCATAAAAATCTTAATGGAGGGGTGGCTCTTGGGTGTTGCTCCCCCCTCTTCTGGCACAGCACTCCTGTTTCCTGTGCTCAAAACACTCTGGATTGCAAAGAATTGCCACACCATGGTTCTCATACATCAGAGCAAATGCTGTCCAGCTGTCCAGCCTCTCCTTCTATTCTTGAGTAGCTGTCAGAACTATAGGCACTGACAAGTTAATGACACCCCCACCCAGAAGACAATCAAAGTGAAGGCACTGTAAGAATTCTCTCATGAAGCCGTTCAGTGGGGTTGTGAAACCTTCAGCCAGAACCTGCACCCACTGCATATCCACTTTATTAGTTTTCAATGCTGGTAATATTTCTGCATCCGTTTTTGCCAGATGAAGTTTATTTTCTGGTACATATAGTTCCTTTACTCCACAAGAGGCATCCACAGGAACAATATTCTGTTCCTGTAGAAGTTCCACAACTTGCTGGACACAGTCATTTACATCAGAGGTGTCTGTTTTCAACACCAATTCAGGGGCTTCTGGTTTTTCATATTCAGAATCAATCCCAGTAAAACTTTTAATTTCTCCTACCTGTGCTTTTTTTTTTTTTTTTTTTTTTTTTTGTAGAGTTCTTTGACATCCCTCTGTTCATAGACATGCAGGAGAGCATCAACAAATACTTCAAAAAAGAGTAAAATTGCACCCTCATGGATTAGCCTTGCATTGTTTTGATCCTTTGTATAGGGTGATATAAAACTTGTGATGCACACTAAGCCAGCATCTGCAAACAGCTTAGCAACTTCTGTAATGAGCTGAACATTCTCTTCTCTGGTTTTGAAACTAACTAAAGCCAAGATTTTTAAGACCTTGACGAATATTGTCACCACCTCAAGTGTCGCATGGAATGCCATGGCAAACCAAATACTCCTCTAAAGCCAGGCTCACCGTGGTCTTCCCTGCTTCAGACAGCCTGTTAATTTCCCACTCCCCAACTCAGGAACCAGAACAGCAGCCTATGTTTGCATTTTAATGGATCTGTTTGTTACAGTGTATGATTGTGCCTCATTCTTGTTAAGTACCAGGAGTTTAAAAGTTACTCAAAAATTTGTGTTAGCAGATCTCTTATCTGACTGATGAAATGTTTTGTGTCAATTTTTTTTCCTTCTCCTTTTTGCCTCACTGTGCTCCCCAAGATTCCACATAACGCCAACTGCATTTTAAAGCAATGACAGCAATGAAAAACACAAAACCATCAGTCATTGTCAAATACTCTATAAATGGAGACAGAGGAGGGGTTCAGATCTCTGTGCAACAAGGACAGAGGAGAAAGGTCAGTGATATATCATGTGGTGTAGGACTTCCCCCTTGAGCGATTTGCTAAGACTTGCTCCTATTGTATAAGCTTTTGTCTGATTAGAGACTTTTAATTCTAAGACTGAGCCTAAAGTTAAGATTGCAAATATTCAAGTCTCTCTACAGCACTGGAGAGAGGGAGGAATGCATTGCAAGTGGATTTGGAGGAAAATTAATTTTTGCCATTCATGAAGACCAGGAACTAATATTAACAATTGTTTAACTTATGAAAAATTAATTAGATGACTTATAAATTATGTATGTGGGAAAAAGAAAATCTGTCAATGGGTGGTTTGAGGATTCAGAAGAGCACTTTAGTTGATAACAAAAGGTATTTTGTGCAGCAGGTCACGTTAGGGTGGGCTTTTGCTCTTTCTTTGTGCCTGACCATGGTGAATACAGAATTGTTCTTATGTAACTCCCTAGGGGTGGGAGAACCAGTCATGTCCATAGAGTGTTTATCATTATGTGTTTGTCTGCTGTTTAGAAACATAAAAAGCAGTAGGCAAAAATTTAATGGGAAAGAGAACTGAAAAGATGTTGAAAGAAAGATATCTGAATACTAAACCCATGTGCTTAGCAACACAGTACAATCTCATAATGAACCCTTCTTCCAGATCACTTGAGTAAACAATAAATAGCAACCCTGGATGTCTAAGCCATACAGGTAATGTAAAGCAAATAGCTTAAATCCCAAATCAAGGTTAGAATTATTATTTTTTTTAATCTTGAAACAAAACACATGTTCTTACTGAGTCTGACTTTTAAAGAAATATTTAATTAATGATGAAGAGAGAAATAAGATATAATTCAGGAAATAGCTTCTCTGAGTTAATGATATACTTATTTTTTGTTCCCATATTTTAAAGTATGATTGATATTCTTAGTACAAATTAAATCATATTCTCCAATTAATACACATGATTAAATATCATATGAAATAAATAAAATTCCTGGTTCTAGCTGATTGCTACAGCTTTTTTCCCTTTATTTCTTTATTTAACATTTCTTGAGAAAAAGATACATTATTTTCTGTACTTAAAGAAGATAGCTTAATCAACACTAAACTGTTGTGTCTCAAGTTAAATTTTAAAAATTAACAAGTTTGACTGGAAATTGCAGAGACTTTTAAAAGAAAGTATAAATGTACCTAAAGAATAGTCTAAAATCCAAAGAATAATTTCCTTTATGTATTTCAGTAACCAGGTAGGCATTTATAATCCCAGCTGAGGGTGTTTCTTTTATACTAGGGAAGACTGACCAGGGTGTTTTGCTGCAATAAGGGGTGTAGATAGTATGCCAGTAATTTTTACATTAATGCTACCCTTGAGGTTTTATCTTATACTTATGTTCACACAGAAGGAAAAAAACATAAAAAAAATTAATTTTAGCTTTATTACAAAGACACCAAATATTAACTCAAAACTAAGTGACTGAAATGTGCCCCTTATATCCTAAGCATTTTCAGTGTCAAATCTATAGAGACAAGTGCACCCAGAATAAGGATCAGACTACTATCAAACTGAAGTTTAATTATGTTCACTCACATTTTCAAATTATTCCCAACAAAGTACCTTGGGTAGGTGACACATCCATCAAGGCAAGTCTAATTTCATATTCACAGTAATGTACTTCTGTAAACTGCTCTAATAAGGTTTTAACTAAGTTTTGCTCTTGACCTCACTAAGCTGAAATATTTCAGGCTGTGTGCTTTGCAGTGTCTCCAATTAATTTCTGACCTTGGTGCTGCCTGGGCACAATGAGGCAAGTGAAGGGTGGAGATCAGATTTAATTTTGAATTTCCTGACTGCTACTGGTTTGTATCTCAACTTCAACAGTACTTAAACATGTTATTTTTGGTCAATGACTTTTTATGCAGCACACTGGGCAAATGTAATTAAGTAGGCTAAGTTTTGTTCTCAGCTGTCCTCCAAGTTCTTGCATGGGAACTTGGAGTTTCAACAGGAAACACCTGTATGGTAGTTGTATACCAAGCCTTCCCAGAGAATTAATATATAACATTGTTCCTGGGCTTCACTACTCTTCCCCAAATAGAAAGGCTCAGCTGTATTTGCAGACTGTATTTTTAATTACTAGTGAAAATCCCAACTCTTAAAAGGGAGTCTTGTTTTTTAAGGGTTTTTTAGGCTTAACAATATCAAGGGTCAGATACATTATTCATATATTTCATCATTCAATATTAGACATATTTTTATTCAAATGACCTTCATTGAATGTCTACTCTGTGTAAGGATCGTGGAGGTACATAAAGAAATCAGACTTAGATCCAGCTCTTAACAGATATTAGCAAGAAACACATTATAGTCTTGAATAAAACCCAATTAATTCCTACTTAGAGAGGACCCATAGACATTTGGATAAGATGTTGGATTTGTGAAAATAATTTGAAAGTGTGCTGTTAAAATCCTCTACGACCTTATCATTTTAGCAAAATAGTGAGACATTAAACATTAAAAAAAAAAACTCAACAAAAAAAATCTGGAAATGAAAACAAATGTAACAAAACTACCCTTTGAATTTCTTAGCTGAGCTCCTGGTGAAGTAGGAGAAATCCCCAGAGACAAACATACTCCCAGGGTTGCTGCAACAGAAGTGGCAAGTCAAGCTGAACATGAGGCTGCAATTGCTCTGATTAAAATCTGCACATTTATTTTACTCAGAGATTTGGCTTCTAATAGCCTAGTGGCCTCAGGAAGTGAGCTAAAGTAAGACATGACATTGGAACCAGTGTACTGGAGGGATCTATTGTGCCCCACGGAGTATAGCAGAAGCAAATGCAATTCTTATCCATAGAGACATGTTCAACCTAAACCTCACAGTATCCCCATGGATAAAACATCAAGGTATAATAGAAGATTAGGACTTGCATTCAAAATATACAAATAACTGTTAAAATTCAACAATAAGGAAACAAACAATTAAATTTAAAATTGAAAAAAAGCATCTAAATATACACCTCAACAAAGAAGCTAGCAAAGAAGCTATGAAAAGATGCTTAATATTATCTATCTTTAGGAACTTGCAAATTAAAACAATAACAAACTATTCATTCAAAGAAAGGTGAATGGATTAGAAAAATCTATGTATGATGAAATATTATTGATAAAAAGAAATAACGCATAACTACGAAATGATATGAGAGAATCTTACATGCATATTACTAAATGGAGAAACCAATCTGAATCTATGATTCAAAATAAATGAGATTTTGGAAAAGGCAAAAATAAAGAGATGGTTGTCAGAAGTTGGCATAGGAAGGGAAGAATAAGGGTGGAGAACAGGGGAGTTTTAGAGCAATGGAACTATAAGATACCATTATGATTTAGATATTAGGTGTTCCCCAGAAGCTCATGTGTGAGACAATGCAAGATCGTTCAGAGGTGAAATGATTGGGTTATGAGAGTCTTAACCCAATCAGTGAATTAATCTCCTCATAGGGATTAACTGAGTGGTAACTAAAGGCAGGTGGGTGCAGCTGGAAGACGTCAGTCTTTGGGGCTATGCCGTTGGGGTATATACGTTGTATCTGATGTATAAAGTCTCTCTTTGCTTCCTGATCTTTGTGTCTTGATCCACTTCCCTCCACCACATTCTTCCACATTGATGTACAGCATCACCTCCATCCCTGAGCAATGGGGCTGGCTGTCTATGGACTGAGACCTCTGAAACTATGAGCCCCAAAATAAAATTTTCCTCCTCTAAAATTGTTATTGTCAGGACTTTTGGTCACAGCAGCAAAAAACTGACTAAAAGAGATAATGTAATGTTGGAATATGATATAACACATTTATCAAAATCCACATAACTGGCTAACACAGAGTGAACCTAAAAGTCAATTATGGACTTTAGTTAATAATAATAATAATGTGTCAGCATTGGTTTACGGAGTGTAACAAATGTGTCACACTAATGTTCAACATTAATAAAGATAACATTTAGGAGTGGAAGGAGATGCTCAACTTTTCTGTAAGTCTAAACTTTGATAAAAAATAAGTATCGATTTTTAAAGTTTATAAAATACATAAAAAAATCAATTAAAAAGGAGGCTCAATTAGAGTCATTAAAAAGAAAATCACAGGTTAGAAATGTCAAATAATTGGTATATTGCATATTAACTATAAAATTGGAGCATTTGAAATATTTGGAGAGCCCACCATTTTAAAGTGAGCAAGAAATAAGAAAAATGAAAACAATAAAGAAAGAAAACCCCAGAAATATTTGAAAATTAACCAAATAAATATTCTAGAAAAAAACAATTGAAATTAAAAACTAAATAGGAACAGGATTTCTAGTGGCAGCCAAGATGGAGAAACAGGGACTGCATTTACCTCTCTCCTGAAACACTTTAAAACACACTCACACACACACACACACACACACACACAGAGCAATGGTTTTTAAGACTCTAGATATCAGGTATCAAGGGACAATAATATCTGTGAGATGAGAAACAAGTATGGTGAGTTCTGTGATATCCTGAGATCACCGTCTTGAGAGAGTTTATAAGCCTTAATGAGGGGAGGGAAACCCAGACAGAACTTAGCAGACTTCCTGAGTTAAGGACACAGAGCAGGTAGTTGTGGGGAAAACAGGTGAAGAGAGATCACAGGACAGAGAACCTGAAAGGAAAGAGCCGCCCAGTGAGAAAATTCTGGAGATCTGCAGGAGGTCACTCTTGGGTACTCTAGGTCACCCTGTGCTTTGTGGAAAATCAGTAGAGCCTGGAGCTCTTGACACTCAGAAATATCAGAAGCAATAGTGCCTGAAGCTCATGGAGGCCTGAGAATGGAGTCTGTTCATACTAAAGAGATTGGAAAATTTCAAGATTCCCAAGGCCTTTGGTAAAGAGAAGGGTCTCTTGCCTTAAAGTAAACGGCTTTAGACCAAGTGCTGCTCCAGTTCTGCTCAACAAATCCTTAAGGCAAAACCAAAGTACTGGGCTATTTTCTAGTAATCTAACTACATCTTAAATAAAACTAACAAATATTTATAGGAATAAAAAAAAAAAACCCTAACACAACAAGGTTAAATAAAAAGTGCCTCAAATCCAACAAAATATTACCAGGCACACAAAGAAATAAAAAAAGTCCAATCCAAATAAGAAGATAAAGTCATCAATTGAAGGTAACTCAGATTGGACATAGAGATTAGAATGAGAAGACAATAATTTAAAATCAAATATTATGGCTGTATTCCATATGTTCAAAAAGTTAAGAGGTACAAAAACAAACAAAAAAAGACCTAAATCAGCTTCTAGTGATGAATCTCAATTTGCTAAATTAAATATATGTACATTGGATGCTATTAACAGGTGATTGGATGTTGCAGAAGAAAATACCCATAAACTTAAACACAGAGCAATGAAAACTATTAATAATAGGACCCAGAAAGAAGATAATTTAAAAAAATAAATAAACAGTCTTAGGAGCCTCTGGTCAACTTGAAATGACCTAGTATATAACTAGAATTCTTAAAGAAGAAGATAAAGTGGAATATGGAAAAAATATACATTGAAAACCATAAAACATTGCTGAGAGAATTTAGAGACCTAATAAATAAATGTAGAGCTATATTGTGTTCTTAACTATAACTCGATAAGATGCAAATTGATCTCTAGATTGAACAGAATCCAAATAAAATTTCTTACAGACTCTTTTGAAGAAATGGACAAAGTTATTCTAAATTTACTATGGAAATGCAAAAGATTTTAGTAGCTTGAGTGACTTTGAAAAAGAACAAAGTTGGAGTACTAAGACTACCTGATTTTTAGACTCCTTATAAAGCTAAATAAATCAATACAATGTTGCATTAAGATACAGATGACCAATGGAAACTAACATGGAGTCCAGAAATAAAGCCACATGTATATGGACAATTGATTTTGGCATAGGTGATTCAATGAAAGAAGAATTTTTTTTTTTTACAAGTGTTATTACACCAACTGGATATCTATATGCAAAAAAAGAAAAGGAAAGGAAAAGAAACTGGCTTTGTTCCATATCTCACACCATAAACAATACTTAAAATGGATCTCAGATTAAATGTAAATGTAATTATAAAACTATTAGAAGAACACATAAGAAAAAGCCTTTATGACCCTGGCTTAATAAAAAAAATTCTTAATTAAAACACCTAAAGCACACTCTATAAAAAATATAATAAATTGAACTTAATTAATATTGAAAATGTCTAATCATTGAAGGTACCATAAAGAAAATGAAAAAATAAGCTATCACCTGAAAAAAAAACTTTTGCAAATCATATCTTACAATAAATTTGTAACCAAAATATATCAAGAACTTTGAAAATTTATTTAAAAAATTATCCATTTAAAAATTTGACAAAACATTTGAAGGTACATTTCACCAAAGAATATGTACAAATGACAGATAAGCATGTATAAAGATACTCAACATTAGTTCTCAGGTTAATGTAACTTAAGCCACAGTAACATTCTACTACATGCTTATTAAAAAGGCCAATTTTGTTTTAAAAACTAACCATATCAAAAATATATGCAAGGATGTATAGAAATGAGAATATAACAATATTGAAAACATTTTGAGTCTCTTAAAATGATAAACATATACATATCACATTATCTGTGTTAGTCTACTTTTCATCACTGTGCAGAAGTACCTGACAAGGATGAATTAGAGGAGAAAAGTTTATTTGGGGCTCAAGGTTTCAGTTCCTGGTTGGCCTCATTGCTGTAGGTCCAAGGTGAGGCAAAGCATCCATGGAAGAGTGTGGCAGAGGAAAGTAGCTCAGGAGAGGGTGGTCTGGAAGCATCTTGGGGAAAGGGGCTACAGGGAAGATGCATCCATCCCAGTGACCCACCTCCACCAGCCATGCCCCATCTGCCTACAGTTACCATCCAGGCAGTCCAAACTAGGATGAACTGACTAGATTACAGCTCTCATAATCCAATCATTTCACAGTTGAATATTCCCACATTAACACAGGAGATTTGGGGTGACTTCTCATATCCAAACCATAACATCATCTACCCTTTGAAAGCTTATGTCCATATAAAACTTGCAGGTTAATTTGCATGACAGCTTTGCTTGCAATAGTTAAAAATTGGAAATAACCCATCCCACTTTGTGAATGGAAGAACAAACTGTTGGAATGGAATACTACTCCGAAATAAAAAGAAATAAACTATTAATATATGCTGTCACAGGGATTACCTTAAAAGTAATTATGGCAAATGGGAGAAGCCAGACTATAAGAGTACATATATTAAGACTCTATGGATATAGAAAAATTGGTTTACATGAGAATAATCATAAGTCATCATAGGTAATCATAAGTAATTATCTGTTTTATAAAACAATATCAAGAACAATAAGCCAGGTGCAGTGGTACATTTCTGTAATCCCAGTGGCTCAGGAGGCTAAGGCAGGAGGATGGAGAGTTCAAAGCCAGCCTCACCAATTTAGTGAGGCCCTAAGCAACTTGGCAAGACCCTGTATCCAAATAAAATATACAAAGGGGCTGGGGGGTTGTGGCTTAGTTGTAAGCACCTCTGGGTTCAATCCCTGGTAGGAAAAAAACAAAACAAAACAAAAACCAAATAATAATACTAACATGTCTAAATTGAAGAGTAAGAAATAAAATAGAATTAAAATACTGGAAACAAATAACATACAAGAATGAATATAAGTTAATACCAGTATGGTCAAGTTCTTTTCCCCAATATATTTAAAACAGTTATATATGGAGGAGGCAAAGAATTGGATTGAACTAAGTTTGAAGTTTTTCAATGAAAGTATGTCCAAGAGTAAGAGGCACAGTGAGTGGGGGTGTATAATGGGAAGTTATAATTAGAGATCATAAGAAATTAGAAACATAAGTTGAAAACATGGAAATTAAGATTTAAGGGAAATAAGTCTCATTGATCTTGTAGAGCATATCAATGTAGTCAAAGAATAATTAAAACTTGGTGGTAGAAATAGTGAGGTGGGAAGATGGACAGTATTACTCAAGGAGTTCAACAGTCACTCCTGAGACCATGGAAGATGTACAGTTATTGGAATGTCAAGCTTTAGGATAGAACTTTGGAGGAGAGAAGACAAAGAACTGAGAGCTTAGGTGTTTGAAAAACTGTTCATATTAATATTGAAATCACTAAGAATGAACAAAATCATTTAGGACAGAGTGAGAGTGATCTGCTAAAATAAACTTTTAACAAATGTCAGGAAGATCCCAGGAACTTGTGGAAATATGAGTAACAAATCTTATTGTATCAAGAGCTTAAAATGAAGCTTTTGAAAAATTTTAATTTCTTCTAATAAGTTATACGTGATAGCAGAATATATTTTGATTCATTGTACATAAATGGAGCCCAACTTTTCATTTCTCCGATTGTGCATGGTGTAGAGTCACACCACATGTACACTCATACATGTACCTAGGTAATGATGTTTCATCTCATTCCACCATCTTTCCTACCCCCAGGTCCCTTCATATCCCTCCCTCCCCTTTTCCTAATCAAAGTCCTTCCATTCTCCCCATGCCCCCACATCTGATTATGGGTCAGCATCCACTTACAAGAGAGAATTTTTGGCTTTTTTTTTTTTTTTTTGGCTTACTTCACTTAGCAGGATATTCTCCAACTCCATCCATTTACCTGCAGATACCATAATTTTATTCTCTTTTAATTCTGAGTAATATTCCATTGTGTATATGTACCACAAATTCTTTCTCCATTCATCTATTGAAGGGCATCTAGGTTGCATCCATAGTTTAGCAATTGCAAATTGTTCTGCTATAAACATTGATGTGGCTGTGTCCCTGTAGTATGCTGTTTTTAAGTCTTTAGGGTATAGAGTGAGGAGTGGGATTGCTGGGTCAAATGGTGGTTCCATTCCAAGTTTTCTAAGGAATCTCCATACTGCTTTCCATAGTGGTTGCACAAATTTGCAGTCCCACCAGCAATGTATGAGTGTACCTTTATCCTCACATCCTTGCCATCCTTGTTGCTTGTATTCTTGATAAATGCCATTCTGACTGGAGTGAGGTGAAATCTCAGTGTAGTTTTGATTTGTATTTCTCTAATTGCTAGAGATATTGAACCTTTTTTCATATAGTTGTTGATCGATTGTGATTCTTCTTCTGAGAAGTGTCTGTTCAGTTCCTTAGCCCATTTATTGATTGAATTGTTAGTTATTTTGGTGTTAAGTTGTCTGAGACCTTTACAATGAAAAATACAGAACACTAAAGAAATAAATTGAAGAATATCTTAGAAGATGGGAATACCTCCCATGCTATTGGATAGGCAGAATAAATATTATCAAAATGGCCATTCTAACTAAAGCACTATACAGATTTAATCAATTCCAATTAAAATACCGACATCATTCCTTACAGAAATAGAAAAGGCAATCATGGAATTCATTTGGAAAAATAAGAGACTCAGAATAACTAAAGCAATCCTTAGCAAGAAGAAGAGTGAAGCAGGAAGTGTCACAATATCAGACCTTAAACTATAGTACAAAGTTATAGTAACAAAAACAGCATGGTATTGTCACTGAAATAGACTTGTAGACCAGTGGTACAGAATAGAAGACATAGAGACAAACCCACATAAATACAGTTATCTCATACTAGACAAAGGCACCAAAAACATACATTGGAAAAAAGACAGCTTCTTCAGGGCTGGGGTTGTAACTCAGTGGTAGAGCACTTGTCTAGTTCATGTGAGGTACTGGGTTCGATCCTCAGCACCACATAAAAATAAAAAAAAAATACAATAAAAATATAGCCTCTTTAACAAATGGTGCTGGGAAAACTGAAAATCAATACACAGCAAAATAGAACTAAACCCCCATCTCTCACCCTGCACAAAACTCAAAGTGGATCAAGGACCTAGGAATTAGAACAGAGACCCTGAACCTAATAAAAGAAAACGCAGGCCCAAATCTTCACCATGTTGGATTAGGCTCCAACTTTCTTAACAAGACTCCTAAAGTGCAAGAAATAAAATCAAGAATCAATAAGTGGGATGGATTCAAACTAAAAAGTTTCTTCTCTGCAAAAGAGACAATCAATGAGGTGAAGAAAAAGCCTGTATTTTGGAAGCAAATTTTTGCTACACGCACATCAGATAGAGCACTAATCTCCAGGGCATATAAAAAAAAAATAAAGTTTTTAAGTAGTAAGGAAAGGGCAAGCATTTGGAAATGGCAATGACCAGGAAGAGGTAATTCTTACCATGGGATCCAAAGGCAAGAGGATGATAGGAAGGAACAAAGCTCCACTTGAGTGGGCTTCCAGGGAGGAGGATCTTGGGGGACAACCAGGTTTCCCCCAGAAAAGAAGGTGAAAGGAACATTCTGAAGAGAGGTTGACCACGTAGAGAATTTCAGTGGTGTCAGACTCTGAGTTCCAAGAAATGTTGACAATATGGTTTAGGAAGAAATCTTGTTTATCTGTGGACTATGAATAGATTTTGTTTTGTAAACTGTGTACGAAGGCAGATGTTTATGTGTAGATGGTGTTTGTAGCTGACTTCCTATTCAATAAAGACCTTTCTTTGTGGTAATATCATTGACAACCTCACAGATCTCACTTTGTTCTTCTAGTACAACATCTATGCGTATTAATAAATAGCTAGCATCTTTAGCCTGGCTAAGTCATAGATCATAAATATACCACTGGGTAGAAAACAGAAGTCTCACAACATAATTAGCACCGGTCAGTGAGGAACAGGCATTCACCATAACTGGCCAGAACACTCATTTCCCCAGTTTCCTGCTGGCCTGGTTAAATAAGGATCTCTACATTGATATTTCTCAATCCTTGGAGTAGCATATGTTCCTTATGATTGGCTGCAAGGTGTAATTCTCTTTTCAGCAAATCCTGGTTCCCCATTGCCTCACTTGACACCATGCAGGGTGCCCTGCAGGTGCAGAGGAAGTGGCGTTAGGATTGAGTCCACTCTGCCAGGTCACTGCTTCCTTCTCTTTTCCGGAGATTTGGAAGACAAAGGGAACTGCCAGTGCCAGGAGCTAGCTCTCCCATCAACAGCCCACCATTCATACAGGTGGCCTCGACAACGGAAGGCCGATTGAGCTCCAGCTGCAGCCCTGGCTGGGTCACTCCTTCTCAGGCAGGCCATGGAGGCAAACATCTTCTGTATTGTCTTTCCATGCAAGAATATTCATATGGGATGATTTTTCTGGTTATGAAGATAAGGATCACACTATCTTGTGTATGTGTGATCAGTAAACTCCTAAAATCTCTGCATTAAATAACTTAAACACTAGAGCTTATGCCATGTTCGAACTCAATATTGTTTAGCCTTTATCCAAATAAAGGATTTAAAAATCCCAGTTATGATACACCCAAAATTTTGATGTGACTAGACTAAGCCAGTATATGAAAAAATTTTAAGAATTCTTATTTCAATTATGTCCTTATGAAACTTTTAAATTATGAAACTTTTAAATTTATAAACAATACAGTTAAATTTTCACAGTGCTTCTTTTCTGTTTTTATTAGGCCTGCGTAATCAGTGCCTATCACTATGACCAGCTGTGTTATTCAAATTGATAAAACATGCTAATATTTTTCTTTTTCTAAGTATAATATTCATTTGTTGTTGTTTGTCAGCTTTCACCTTATGTCACTATGTGCTTCTTTGGGGAGGAAAAAAATTGGTAAATTTTAGGAGGTTGATTTCCCTAAATCAAAGTTTTGTTCAAAAAGTATATAGTTATAAAATTTACATTAGTGTTGCAGAAAGACTTTACCTAGTTTTCATAGTCAATGAATACAGTTGTTTACATCCAAAGCACTCGATAAATATGTTCCCCAGGAGTGCTCAAATATCCGATGCTCTGGTTTCCTCCTGATAATCCACATAGCATGGTCTAAATAATTGTGTCTAGATCACCAGTAGATTACCATCTACTCAGTGAAAGAGGCAATATTCTCCACAGTGCCGTATCAGGCCTTCCATGAGGAACCCCCGCTGCCAGTCCACTTGCTACTGGATCTCATCTTCTGGCTCTTCAGCTGCTCGCCCTGGTCACAGGGACTGTCTTGCTTTTCCCAAACATGCTACACACTCAAATCCTTTGCCAATGCTGTCCTTGTGATCAGGGGAGCTCTTTCTCAGATATCCCAGGCTTCTCACTTCCTTTAAGCCTTTGTTTAAAATCTCTCTTGCACAGGAAGCCCTCTTCAACCACTCTGTGTATACTACTTCTCTTAAAACTCTCTTTCCTTCTTATTCTGCCTCGGTTTCCTTCATTCACTTGCCCCCCACCAGATACACTGCACAAGTATTTGTGTATTTGTCTGTCTCATAGCACCAAGATGCAATATCCATTATGTCAATACTGCAATATAATATTCACTGACTTCAAATGGAAAAGAACACCTATTAATACATGAACAGCAGGGAATCCTTTTCTAAGTACACTGCTCATCCAAATTTGTTTAAAGTGGTTCAATATTCTTTTTCAATTGCTGTATCCTGGCAACATGGAAAGGATATTTAGTGTTATGAATAATCTATGAAGGGATAATTGCAAATATTCAAGGTTAAGTCAGTAAGGCACGGACTTAATTTTATTTAGTTTTTAATATACCATTCGATTTTTTTGAAAGCAAAATGATGTCTTTTTGAAAAATAAAAACCATGTTAAATCTACAATATCTAAATAAAACATAAAGATATTTTAGGCTGTCATCAGGAAATGTCTCAGATTGTTTTTATATATATTGCCAGTATAATTTAAATACTGAGTTTGTTTTTATGGAAGTTAATGCATGAATCCAAAAAACCAAATTACCAATTGGTGGAGTAGGAGTGAGAGACAGAGTTAATTAAAGTTTCATCTAATGGTATACAGCATTCATTAACTGAAGTCTAGATTGAAAATTCAAGTAAAGATTGCTGGAAATAAAGGGATAGTTTGTTAGTTTTGAGAGGCTTTTTTTTTTTTTGTTGGTGGTAGTTGTCCAATAAGCGACAATCAGAGTTAGAAGTATATTCACTGTATACAATCTTAAAAGTATATTCTGGGAAAAAATTAGAACAATCAGAATATAATATAGTCATTGAAAACACATGTATATGGGGGCTGGGGATGTGGCTTGCCTGGCGTGCGTGTGGCCCAGGTTCGATCCTCAGCACCACATACAAACAAAGATGTTCTGTCCGCCGAAAACTAGAAAATAAATATTAAGACTCTCTCTCTCTCACTCTCACTTTCTCTAAAAAAAACAAAAAACACATGTATAAAAGTTAGTGAGGGTGTGTAAGTCAAGATAGGTAAACAACATTTTTATTAATTCTTAAACTCACTGAATTGTTTTAATTCCCTATGGCAATTTTTCTATCAGTGAAGCTAGATGTGTTTTATTAATTTCATCAAGCAACTAACTTCTAATTTTCATTAACATCACATGCAATTTTTCTTCTATTTCTTTTATTTCTACTCTTATTCTTTCATTATTTTTCCTTTGGGTTAATGTTGTTCTTTTTTTGGTTTTTCCAGTTGAATATTACAGAAAAAGAAAAGTGTGTTAGACTGCTGTTACTATAACAAATACCTGAGACAATCAACTTTTAAAGAGAAAAAATATTTATTTTGATGCATAGTTTTGGAGTTTTCAGTCCATGACTGGTTGGTCCTGTTGCTATTGGTCCGGCAGCATTGGCAGTTCATCTTGGCAGAAGGTCCATGGTGGAGCAAAGCCACTTACACACTCATGGCCAGGATGCAAAAGAGAGAAAGAGGGGTCCCCCAATTTTTTTATCCTTGGTCAGGTGACACCTAGAAACACTCCATTGCAAGTGGCAAGACTGAACCTAATGTCTCTGGGTTGGAACACATTCTTAAGTCAGTACAAGATCTCTTGTCACAGGACATGGGTATAGGGAGAGAAGGAGAACCCACTGATTATACAGCAATCAATCAAAACCTCAGTACAACAACATGCAGCTTGGTTGGGGAGAGCAAAAGCTTGATGATACCAAGAAAATAAATCTAACATATGATTAAATGAAGGACATTTTGTATCCAATTTAAAAAAATCACTGGACTTTTTTATATATTGCTGTCATCCTAAGTGTCCTTCCTCCTTCCTGTTTTAGAAGTCCCCTTGAAACACACATCAACAGTTTAATTTTACCTCTTATAAAATTAGATGTTCATCACAAAGCAACATGTGTGAATTTGGTGGTGAAGAAAACACCATTAAGTCACTATCTGTAATTGAATGTAGGGAACTAGTGGTTATTCCATTGTTAGAAAGAAATATCTTAGATTCTGTCTGATATTAATATTGATAATTTGGCTTTTGTTTCTTGATGCTTACCAGGTGGTACTCATTTATTTCTCTTATTTTCTAACTTTTTAAGGCATTTCATTTTAGAAGTGTATTCGTTTTTATAATCTGCTTCTTAATCATAAAATTTAATATACCAATTTTTATTGTACCTACTCATTTATTTAGGATTCTATCTACATAATCATTTTTTTTTCATTTTCTCTTTCCCTTCTTTGTCCTTGTATCTTGATTTATTTGGTGTTTTCCTTTCTTCTTTCTTGTTTCCTGTTAGATTGGTAATATTTTTCTTCTCTAGCCCCTCTACAATTTTGGAATTCATATGTTGTATTTCTATTTTATTTTCACATGCGTGTATTTCACCATAACTTTCTCTAACTGAGAATTTATACTATATTTCCTGTTTTTCCTTGAATAAAATAAAACATTACATTGAACTTCTCTCCTGTTCTGTATCTTCATTACCATCGGGTTGGCGTGCCTTTAGATGTAATCTGCCTCTACTACTTTGGGGGATTTTTTTCTTTGTTCTTGATAGCCTACATCTCCACCCTGGTGTATCTAAACATGACTTTACTTTTATTTAACCCACTCATGGGCTAAGGGTGCATATCTTTCTTCAAAATTAAAACCTTTAGTTACTTGCCCTCTTGATATTGTTTTCAAGCTATCCCCCATATTTTCTTTTTTTTGGAGTGCCAATTATTATGTGGTGAATCCTCTCAATCTATTAACTGTTTAACTCTTTTCCATGTTTAATCTTTTTATCCCTCAGCAATGTTCTGGCAGAATGTCTCAGTATTTTCTCCTTCTTCACTAATTATCTCTATTCCTGGAAACAATCTGGAGAGTTTCTGCTCTTATTTTTTTTTTTAAATTTCAATTACTGCATTATTTGTCATATTTTTGCTTCATCATTTTTGTTTTTATTGTTCATTTTGTTGTTGTTTTATATTTTCTTCTTTTTTCACATGGTCTTGTTCCTTCATATGTGTTCTTGGGGATCCTTAACACATGTATTTGAAATCGATTTTCATATTGCTGTATTATATTTTCATTTTATCTATGCTAGGTTCTTCTCATGACAGTTAAATTGGAATTCTTCATAAATTTTGGAATTCAGGTTTCCAGATTCATCTTGACTAGAAATATGTCATGCTCTACAGTGTGACTGGGGGCCTCTCTCCTGCACTGATAAGATAAATACCGCAATTCTAGCTGCCAATAATTAATGGCATAGTCATTGCTCTCATTTTTGAGTCTTATCTATTTCCTCTTATCTTAGTGATGCAGTTTTATAAAAGCTCTAATTATTGGTTCACATAAATGGTGAGTGCTACTGTTCTGGCAGTCCATTCATGTCAGGGAAAGTCATACGGTAACTTACTCTTTCAGGCTTTGACTTCTAGCTTAGCCCCATCTCCTTTGGGGCACTTTTTGTTTTTAATCCCTAAATTGCCAACAGTCTCAATCTGCTTCTTTATCTAGAACCAGGAAACCTTATCTACTTATGTGTATTTCTTTTCTATTTTTGATCAAGAACATACATATCTTATCACTGAGAGTGATTTTAGCTATTTTCTTTAATTTTGCTTCATTTAAAATTTCTATATGACATAGGTGTGAGCTTATAATACATAGACTAGACATTGTTCATTTGGGGTAAAATGCAAATGGCAGAGATTAAGCTAGTTTAATTAAGCTAGTTTATCCTCTGTATATTATGGTATTATAGTTGTTGGTTATTTTTTTTTTCCACATTGCTCTTATTTAGGCAAGTGACACAGGGGCCCTTGTATAAAGAATGAAATAGAGTTTGATGATATTTCTGTATGTGATAAAAATAGGATATAATTTTTTTAAAAATTTTGAATTTATTTTATATGCTCTGTTTAACACCAATATTTGTTTGCTGAACTTAATTACATTTTATTTAATTTTATTTGTTGGCAACCTGGGCTTAAAGTCTCATTGTTGCCTAAAGATCAGATGTTCTTAATATAAAATTCAGGGCCATGGACAAAAACAAGCTTTGAATGCTTTAAACCCTGGTTCTAAAAGATTAAGAATCTTTCATTCAACGAGTACTTTTTTTTCTTCAAATGTTCATGTGACAGATAGCTTATCAATGTGTATTGTATGTTACAAATGAACTTGTCAGTAAAGGAATTATAGATATCTGGGCACCAGAGATAACTTAACCTCGGGGCCCATTTCCCATGCCCCACCCCTGGATAATGTGCAGTTTTCTTAGAAAAAAAATTTTTTTTTCATTATTATTAGAAAATGATTATAATAGTAATTAGTTCCAAAATTATTAAGATTTTACATATCTAAAGGTTGATTATGCTTTTCGCTGGAGAGATACAAGTTTAACATGTACAATATAAGAGATTGCCCTTGTGCTTCTGCTGTGAGAATAACATGTTTGAGGACAGGATTGTCATGGAAATCTAAGGAGCATGACTTGGGAAGCCCTCTGAAGAGACCTGAAGGTAAAATGTCTGACAAATTCTTAACTGCATTGGGCAGAAGCAAACATCGACCCAGACCAATTTCATATATACTATTTTAAAACATTGCTTGTTTTTCTGAAGTTGACAGTTAACATTTTACATAGCATGTGAACCAACTTTTTCTTTAAACAAGATTTCAAACTGTTAAACAGTTGTCATTATTGTACAGAAAAATTTCCAACAAAATCCTGGGAAAAAGTAATGCATGGAGATAAGATAGAAGAAAATAATTTACCATGACTGAAATTAAATCAAATTAGGAAACTTTTATTTCATTCAATGAGCCCACGAGAAGAATAAAAGAGGACAGTCTCAAAATGTCTAAAGTTCTGTGCATGCCATGCTCATCAGGGAAAAACTGTGGGACGAAAAGATATGAGAACCAGAAAAGGAAACTTAGGATTTCAGACCTCCTAATCATAATGACTGCTCCATAATTTCTGAGTGAAAGCGTGTGGGGGGGGGGGAGCTCAAAGCTATTTTTGTATCACATTTTTCATATAATATAGAAAAGCATCAATTACCCATAGCCAAGATTGTGGAGAGGGAGGCAGAGATTACATTCCCTTATCCAATGTGATCAGATATTATGAGGTCTAGACACAAGGAACTTGGGACATCTAAAATAGGTTCTTAGAAGGTTAAAACAGAATAATTGGTCAAGTCACAGACTGTGTGGGCCAGTATCAGTGAAAATTGAGTTGAGGAGGTAGTTGCTTCCGTCCTAAGTGGCTATGATCAATGAGTTTGGCTTAGAAAGCAATGAGCCCATTTTATGAACACTAAAATCATGCACCAATCACAACCAAATATATGAAAGGAAAAATGGCCAACAGACTTGTTTTCTTTTGGAGGGGTGGGGGGAGTGTGGTATGAGAATTGAACTCAGTGGCACTCGCCCATTGAGCCACATCCCAAGCCCTTTTTGTATTTTATTTAGAGACAGGATCTCACTGAGTTGCTTAGTGCCTTGCCATTGCTGAGGCTAACTTTGAACTTGTGATACTTCTGCCTCAGTCTCCAGAGCTTCTGGGATTGCAGGCATGCACCACTGCACCTGGTAACAGGCTTGTTTTTGAGAGGCAAAGGGGTTATTGTTTAAATCCAAACTAGATGAAAATCGAAATGTTCTCTTTTCTAAAAGGGAAAGGATTTAAAATAAAATTGATGATAAAAAAATAAAGATTCTTATATCAGACATGAAATAACTCTCAGATAAATGAAATAATTTTCCAACAAATATAGATTTAAAAAAAAATTCTTCTGGTGCAATGGTGCATTCCTGCAATTTCAGCCACTTGAGAGACTGAGGCAGGATGATCTCAAGTTTGAGACCAAACTCAGAAACTTAGGAAGACCCTAAGAAACTTACAGAGACTCTGTCTCAAAATAAAAAATAAAAAAGACTGAGGATGTAGTTCAGTGGTTGAGTGCCCCTGACTTCAATCCGTAGTACCAAAACAAATAAAAATCATAAACAATTCACAACCAATTGCATGAAATCTTTGACTACTTAAACAGCATGTATATAAAACATCCATGAAAAATTTGTAGACGCCTGCCACTCATAAGTAATTTTGAAAATAATTATGTGTTTTAGTCTGTCTTCTTTGTTATAACAAAATACCAGAGATCCGATAATGTATAAAGAATAGAATTTTATCTGGCTCCTGTTTCTGGAGGTAAGGACTTTAAAGATCATAACTCTGGCATGAGCCAACACCTGGTTAGGGCCTTCTTCCTCCATCATAACCTGGAGGAGACCACATGGTGAGCAGGAAGCAGGTGTCTGCTCTGAGCTCTCTTCCTTTTCTTTTAATTTTTTTTAAAATTATTTTTATTTTTTTAGTTGTAGGTAGACACAGTATCTTTATCTATTTATTTTTATGTGGTGCTAAGGATCGAACCCAGTGCCTCACACATGTGAGGCAGGCACTCTGCCACTGAGCTACAGCCCCAGCCCTCTTCCTTTTCTCATAAAACCATCAGTGCCACCATGGGCCAGGGGAGACATCCTAATAGCTTTATCTAATCCTAATCACCTTTCAAAGACTCCTTTTATGACTCCTCCAAATACTACCAACATATGAATTTAGAGATTAAATTTCCAATACATGAAATATGGAAGACACAGTTAAACCATATCACTATAATACAACTATACAACTTAGATTCTGTTAATTAGAAAGCCAGTGGACTTGTTTTAATAGCTAAGGATGTGGGGTTTGTCAGCTCACAGTATTACAATTTTTTCCGGTGGTAGGGACCAGTCCTAAGGCCTCACATATGCTAGGCTGGTGCTCTACCATTAAGTGACATCCCCAGCTCAAAAAATTTTAAATAAGTATCTTTTATTATATACAAAACTTTCTTTGTTTAAATATTGCCTCCTTCTCCCTTTGAGGGCCTATTCTTACCAAGGCACTATAGGTAAGGGAATACAGTATCATGGCCAAAAATCACAGGCTCTACAGACTGACCACTGCTGGTGGGACATTCAGCAAGGCCCTTAGCTGCTCTGTGTCTACTCTGTAAAATGAAGATAATGATACCAGATTCAATTTGTAAATATTTAAATTTTTAATATACTTTAAAATATACTTAAGGTGATGAGTACACTTTAAATAAATAAGAGCTGCAAACAGAATTGAATGTTACCTGACATGATTTTTTTAGTTTTTATGAATATTTTTGAGTATACCATTGGTTGCAATATTGCTGTGAAGTAGACATTGTTGCTTCTAGTTTTCAAATATGGGATCTGAGCAAAAGAGGTTGCTCAAGGCCCCAGAGAGTCCAGGATACAACCCACTGTGCTTCACTCACCCTTGTCAATTGACTTGAGCAGTGCCCAGGAAGAAGGCAATTCATCAGAAGAGACCACCAGCTTGTTTCATATTATTTCTCATCCATAATGCTCCTCAACTTACCCTGGATTACAGCCTGATAAACCCATTGTGAATTGGAAACATCATAAGTTGAAAATGTACTTATTTAGTGTATTGAGCATCATGATAGCTTAGCTACACAGCCCGCTGCGGAGGAACAGCTGCTCCCCCTGTGATGACATGGCTGTCTGGGAGCTGAAGCTCACTGCCTCTGCCCACTAGGGTAGGTAGTACAGATCACTAGCCTGGAAAAAGATCAAACTTCAAAATTCAGAATGTGATTTCTACTGAATGCATGTGGGGTTTTCACCATCATAAAGTGGAAAAATAAAATAAAAAGTCAGACCATCCTAAGTCAGGGACCATCTGTACATTGAACACAGTGTTAGTCAGTGGCTAAGGAAGAGACTCAATCTCTGCCAAGAGGATTGGGGTAGCCTGGCCATTGCTGTGGGTAAGTGGAGCCCCAGACCTGACACCCACAGGGACCAGCAAAGGAGTGACTGTTGATAATTAAATCCTCTGTAACACTTTCTCTTGTTTGGGTTCTTAGAAACAAATCACAGACACTATGAACAGAATGTAAATCGGCCTTTGTGGTTTTGCTCTCTACTATAATTAGAGGCTCCATCTTAATGCAGAATTCTGTTTATATGAGATGTGCCAATCTATACTCTGGAAACTGCTTCTTCAATTCTCTGTGCTCCTTTTGTTGGAAAGACTTGGAAAGGAGACACTTTACAATGCTGATAACTCCTGTGTTGAATCCCGAAATCCTGGAGTCCTCAAATTTCAACAGGGATAAAAGCACATTGTAAGAACATTAGCAAATGGAACAGAAATTCAGTCAGTGGGGTTTTGTTGTTGTTGTTTTCTTACTAGGGATTGAACCTAGGGATGCTGTAATACTAAACTACAGTTTTAATACAGAATCTCTTTAAGTTGCTGAGGTTCTCACTAAGTTGCTGAGGCTGGCCTCAAACTTATGATCCTCCTGCCTCAGTCTCATGAGTTGCTGGTATTACAAGTGTGTGCTTGCTTAGTAAGTGTTGTAAAATTTCCTAAAGGATAAGAATCCTAAGGAAGCTTTACTTTGATTTACAGTCATGAAACATTGACAGCACAAATGAAAAAAAAAATGTAACTTTCTTATTTAATAAATACAGTATCTTTTGAGGAAACAAATTGTTTCAAAATTTTGAGGTATATAGAGGAGGGAGATAAAAAGAGATACACATGAAATGCTGGGAATCTTTCTCTAGGAGATAGACAAAGGAGGTCAGAGAGGTCACTTTCAGAGGGAACTGATAAAGAGATGAAGGTCCAGGGAACTATAAAGAAGGAAACAGTGGGAGAATAAACTGATAGCATTGTCACAGAGACTTATCAAAGCTTGGAAAGCAATGTTTTCAATGTGACTTGGAATTAGAAGAGAGAGATGTTAAATTTTGCTTGGCTGCCCAAATCTATTCTGGTTTTGTATGCCAGAATCTACTTCCTTGAAAACCATGGGATGCGTTTCCAGCAGGTGTTCTGAAAGGTTTCTTTGCAATACAAAGGTGCAGAAGTAGAACACATGTCTATCTGTAAGCAACCTGCTGAACTGTAGAAATTTATGTATGTATTCATGCACAAATAGTAAAATTTAGAGAGCAATAATTTTAAAATGATAGCTTTAAAGACAGTATCACAGCCCACATGGTACTGCTAAAATATCAAGAGTAATATTGGCCCTGTGTTTTATGCTCTTTTTTTTCAGGGGTGGGAGGGAGTACCAGGAATTGAACTCAGGGGCACTGGCCCTCTGAGCCACATCCTCAGCCCTATTTTGTATTTTATTTAGAGACAGGGTCTCACTGAGTTGTGTAGGGTCTTGATTTTGCTGAGGCTGGCTTTGAACTTAAGATCCTCATGCCTCAATTTCCTGAGCCACTGGGATTACAGACATGTGCCACTGCCCCTGGCTTATTTTATGTGTTTACAATAAGATTTGTTTAAAAAGAAAAAAGAAAAGAAAAGAAAAGAAAGAAAGAAAGAGAAAGAAGAAAATTTAAACTTCAGGAAGATTGATTTTTAAATGTAGATAAAATGGACAATTTTACAGAAAAATAGTCCTTATTCAAATTGACTGGATGGTTTCACAGACTTCTTTATCCTCCAAAGAACATTTTACAAATTATTTAATCGCAAAGCTCCTTAATTATTCCAGTTCAGAGAAAAGGATGCAAACTCTTTTGCCCCCACAATTTGACAGATTCTTTTAAAAAAAGGAAGAAATGAAAACTGACTTCCAATCTAATTTACTAATAACTGTGTAAAAATCTTACTATCAAATAACACATTTTTAAAATATCTACACATCATGACCAAGTAAAATTTATTCTAAGAATTCAAGAGTGGTTAAATATTAGAAAATCCATTAATAAAATCTAACACATTAGTAAAGTTAGAATAAAAAAGTCTTAGGGTCATATCTTCTCTTCATACATGTAGAAAAGATATTTGGCAAAATATAAGACCTATCCTGTTTTAGGAAAATAAAGGGCCCAATAAAGTTTTAATGATGCATAAATACTTAATATAGCAATATATTTTATATATACCCATACCAATAGCCATCATCTTATTTCATGGGGGAACACTTTTTGCAAAATCCAGAACAAGAGCAGGTGCACACTCTGATCACAGATAAAAAGTTAATATCTGGAATACATAAAAGCTTCTAAAATACCAAGGTAAAAGGCCAATAACTCTACAAAAATTGAGCTAGAATTATCTGTAGTTCTATGATAATTTGAGGTTACAATGATATTAAATTAAAAGAATTTTCTATAATTTTAAAATGAGCTACAGAAGATGAGAAGTGAGAGCTGGCAGAGTAACAAGTTGTGTTTCAAAAGTTGTGAATCATGTGAAAAGATGCTGTATCTCAGAATGAGAAAAATAGAGCTTCAGAGCAAGACTGCTATTCCATTTCTCATGCATTAGTTTGAAAATTTTTCCAATTGTTAAGTCCTCTGTTTAAGAAATTATAAGTAAACATGCAATCACATTTATAACTGGTAAGATTGCAAAACTATAAAAGGGACTTTAGCAATATCTAGAATCATTGCATATTAATTCATCCTCTGACCAAGTAACACTAACTCCAAGACTCAATCAAAAATATAAAAAGGCTTGTATTAAAGCAATTTTATTTAGAGGTAGAGAGAAAAGCATATATACCTAGGAGTCTGATGGAATAAAATATGGTGGACCCAAACAAAAGAAGTATTATGCAACCATAAAACGGAATGAGAATATCTCTATATACTATAATGAAACACGCGCGCGCACACACACACATACACATCCATATTAGGTTTAGAGACTTGCCAGTTTGGATTGGAGAAGGAGGATGAACAGATATATGAGAAGGTCCACAAGCACTTGCTATGGCAGATGGAGAATTCAGAATTAGCTTTGTTTGATTAGTCTATATGACAAGTACAACAAACTGAGCTACAAAAGCAAATAGAATCATAGTAACTTGCTGGCAGTTTAATCCATGGTGTTTGTATTTACATAAACATATTAATGTAAGGTTCAATTATGTAATTAAATGTGATATAACTAAAATGGGAAGACACAATGTAATATAAGGAGGGCAAGTTCTTAATATGCAAAGTCAAAAGCCAACTAATCAAGAAATAATGCTGGAAACCTTTACTATGGGCATGGGGAAGCCGCTATGGAAGACTTTTGCCTCCACTGAGTTGGGCTGAGTTATGTAAGCTTCTCAGCACTATGTGAATTTATCAAAAAAAAAATCAAGCCAATGCATTGCATGGATTTAACAAATCGAAAAGGATTTTAAAAAAGATGTTGAGAAGCAAACCCTTGAGGTCTTTTAAAATTGAAGTGCACCGGTGTCCACACGGCCCCTGACCAGGCAAGACCTGGAGAATGAGACAGACAAATGCCAAAGGACTTTAAGTGGCATCAATGAAGCCTGGAGACTTACCAGAGCTCATTCTAAAAGGTAAGTTTGTAAAGAAAGGGAGGAAGTGCTGTTTGCCACTTTGTGAAGATTCTCTATTATTTGATATTTTTCCCTCTGGCTCTAGATAGTTCAATGTCTTTATGGTGACTTGTTACTTTTTTTTTTTTTTTGCAAGAACCAACTTAAGAAATGCAATGTAATGCAAAGTACATACATTATTAATTTTATTACCCTGTCAATAAGATCCCAGTTTGCTTTCCCTACTCTACTTAAAAAAAAAATCATTTTCCCAATTCCTCTATGTGACTTACATACTCTTTACTCTGAAACCCTTTTCTTTTTGAAATTCTTTGAAAAATTATAGCCTCTTGCCAATAACTTCTAAATTACACAACTGTTGTTTGCAATTGAGGAACTATACCAGTATTTTGAGAATTTAAAATCAATATATAAGAAAAATGCTTTTATAACTTTATTTCAATTCCACAAGTAATTTAGAGTAAAAAGCAATAAGGATGTTGGTAGTTTAGTACCCAAGTGTATTCCAGTTGCTAGGATTATGTAAAGACACATAATCTATCACTTCATTTCTCTAATCTCTTTTGGAGAAATGAAGATGAACTATCCTCTGAACATAAAGACTCAGAATAGTCTTTTCCTTTCACTGAAGAACCTTTTCCCCTACTTCTTTCACTGCTTTCCAGAGTGGTTGCCCCAATTTGCAGTCCCTCCAACAATGTATGAGTGAACCTTTCCCCCGACATCCTCACCAATATTTCCTTGTATTCTTGATAGTTGCCATTCTGACTGGAGTGAGGTGGAATCTCAGTGTAGTTTTATTTTGCATTTTTCTAATTGCTAGAGATGTTGAGCATTTTTTTTCATATATGAGTTGACTGTGAGAGAAAAGAAAAGAAACAAAAAGAAAACTGCATAGTCACCCAAACAATAATTTGCACCAGAGATATCTCATTGGGTTGGCAGTGAGTTGGCTTGAAGGCCACTCTACAGGCTGGGCATTCTTTCATCTGGATGTTGGACTTTCAGCAATTTTGTGGCCCTGCTGGGCTCAGAACATAATACTCCAAAGTATGACACTTGGGCATGCTGGATGTTTTGAGCTGAAGGAAATGAGGGCCTCAAAAGTAAGCTACTTCCCCCAGTTCTCCCTGGAAATGGGTCATAAAAACTAGAACTTCTCTTCTCGAAAGCAAACCATAAAACCCAGGAGTGTTTCTCTCTGGTGCTCCCCTTTGTCTTCTGAAGCCCCTCTGTGTCCCCAGGGGAAGGAGTGCTATGGGGAGAGGCTGAGGAGAATCTGATCAAACAGGCCTTGCTCAGTTTCTCCTGTTTGTTACTGTCAGATCACATCCTTTTTGTCCAATCATATTTGTACACAGCTGCCATTATTCATGGAACTTAAGCATTAAAAATACAGTTTTCCTTTGGGTTTCTTGCTCTTCATTTCTGAAAGTGCTCATGTTAGTTAGTTTTTCGTTGCTATGAACAAAATATCTGCCAAGAACAACTTAGAGAAGGAAAGACTTATTTTTTATTTTTAATTCTTTTTAGTTATTCATGACAGTAGAGTCTATTTTGACATACTGATACAAATGTGGAGTACATCTTATTCTAATTAGGATCCCAGTGTGGTGGCTGTACATGATGTAGAAATTCACTGTGGTGTATTCGTATAAGTACATAGGAAAGTTATGTCAGAATCATTCCACTGTTTTTCCTATTCCTAATCCCCTCCCTTCCCTTCATTCTCTTTGTCTAATCCACTGAACTTCTACTCTTCCCCTCTCTCCCTCTTATTGTGTGTTAGCATTCACACATCAGAAAGACCATTTGAACTTTGTTTTGGGGGGTTGGACTTATTTCACTTAGCATAATAGTCTTCAAATCCTTCTATTTACTGGCAAATATCATGAAGTCATTCTTCTTTATGGCTGAGTAACATTCCATTGTGTACATATACCACATTTTCTTTATCCTTTCATCTGTTGAAAGGCATCTAGATTGACTATATCGCTTAGCAATAGTAAATTGTGCTACTTTAAACATTGATGTGGCTGTGTCACTGTGGTATGCTATTTTTAACTCCTTTGTATACTGAAAAATGGTGTCACTGAGTCAAATGGTGGTTCCATTCCTAGTTTTTTGAGGTTATCACCACACTGCTTTCCAGAGTTGTTGCACAAATTTGCAGTGCCAACAGCAATGTATGAGTGAAACTTCCCCCCCACATCCTCACCAACTTTTATTGTTACTTGTATTCTTGATAGTTGCCATTCTGACTGGAGTGAGGTAAAATGGCAGTGTAGTTTCATTTTGCATTTCTCTAATTCCTAGAGATGTTGAACATTTTTTCATATATGTGTTGACTGTTCATATTACAAATACCTCATACTAGACAAAGGTGCCAAAAACATATAGTGGAGAAAAGATAGCCTCTTCAACAAATGGTACTGGGAAAACTGGAATTCCATATGTAATAGAATGAAATTTAACCATTATTTTTCAAGGTGGATCAGAAATTCAACTCAAAGTGGATCAAAGACATAGGTATTAGTCTATTCAAATAAAATGTAGCCCCAACACTCCAACATGTCTGCTTAAGGAACCTACTTTCTCAATAAGACTCCTAATATACAAGAAGTAAAATAAAAAAAAATAAGTGGGATGGTATCAAACTAAAAATCTTCGTCACAGAAGGAAACAATCAAGAGAATGAAGGGAGAGCCTACAGAATGGGAAAAAAATCTTTATCACCAGCATCTCAGATAAGGTACTAATTTCCAGAATATATAAGTAATTCAAAAAGCTTAACACATACACACACAAAAATGACCCAAACAATAGTTGGGCAAAGGAACTAGACAGACACTTCTCAAAAGAAAGGTTTATTTGACTCATGGTTTCAGAGGTCAGTCCATGGTTGGCTGGCTCCAAGACAGAAACATCATGGCAGAAGGGCATAGTAGAGGAAGCTCAGCTCTTGGAAACTGGGAAGTGGAGATAGTATTACCTCTTTACCTCTACATTCTGAGACTAACACCTGTCACATGTTGAATTAATTATGTCAGATGATTGAATAGATGTCACCTCAGTGTTTGCCAATATCTTGACTACTTAAGTATATAACCTGTTCTTCTAAATATTCCCCACATACCACACTGAAAGTCACAGAGTAGCATCCTTTTGGAGAAACACCTGTCAAGGCTAAATAAATAACAGGGACTGACAGCGAATGTTTCTCAATCACTTAAGAGTGAACTTCACCAAGTTCAATGAACTTTAGCCTCACCAAAGTAAAGCCAGACAAGAGGTTTTATTCCAAAGAAGTCAATGGGTGTTGAAGGAACATTTTAGTTAATGCGCTCAAGTAATGCAGTCAAAAGCTGAGCATCACCTGAAAATTGTAAACTTTTTGAACAAATGGAAGGACGTGGAGATAAAGTGATGTTTCTAATTAAATTCAATTAACTAAAATCTTTCACTTTCCTTACTAGTCTGGTGCTCACAGTCACTGTGATATTTGTGATAAGATACCCATGAGTTCATAGCCACAGACTTGGGAAGATTTTACATGCCCAGGACATGGCCCAGAGGCAGGGGTGTTTACTTCAGCCAGTAACAAACATGACAAATGATGTGTCACTCTGACATCATCACTATTGGTCACTGGAAATGCTGGCTGAGTATCAGCTCCAAACCCAATTCCCACAGGTCCCTTGCCAAATTATTTAAATTATTTAAATAAACTTGGGCAAGTTTATAACCTTAGCTTTGGCTGAAAATTATCTTTCTATTGGCCTTCTAAATACGTTTCAGAGCATTTGAGGGTGAACTGTCCTCTCCTATGTTTAAAATGTACGTTTGAGTCTTTTTGAAATACCTTTGTTGAAATATAATTCCATATTATACAATACACCTAAGGTTTTTAGCACTATCATAGTTGTGAAATCATTATCACAATGATTTTTAAAACATTTCATCATTCCCGAAAGAAGCCCTGTACCCCATAATAATCACCCTCAATCAACTCACCTCCCCCAAACTTCAGCAAACTAATGATTTTTCTAGCACCTTCTCTGGGACCTGTTTTCTTGTTATCTGTTGGCTATTTCTGCTTAATGACATACTAGATCATTGTAGTGCCTCCTATTTCTCTTGCAGTGTGAAAACATTGGTTGCTTTGCTCTTCTGAAAGGGTGCAGCATGAACATAAATACCTAGAGGGACATGGGTGTCACAGGGCTATTTGTTTTTTCTTATGTACTGTTGGGGATGGAGCCCAGAGTCATGCACATTCCAGGCAAGCACTTTACCATTGAGCTCCCCCTCTATTCTTGGGACAGCTCTCATCCAGTGCCTCCTATTCCTGATCTTTTGCTTTTGGTATCATATTTATCTGGGAGGCTCCACCAATTACCAGCTGATTTCTCTACTGTTTTTGGCACTGCCTTGGGGAATAGATTGCTCTGTATAACCCTCCCTTAGTATCTGTCTATGGGGGACTGGTTCTAGGATCCCTGGCAGACTTTCAAGTCCCTATGTAAAATGGCATAATGTTTGCATATAACTTAATCCTTCTAATACTTTAAGTTAATCTCTAGGTGTTATAATACCTAATACAATGTAAATACTATGCATAGAATTGTTGTACTGTATTGTTTTGGAATACTGACATATGTGCAGTACAGACACAGTATTTTTTTCTGAATGTTTTTGGTTATATCCATGGATGTGAAACTGATGGTTACAGAGGGCAGACTATACTCTGATCAGGTGAGTGTAGTTCCAGAGGACAGTCTTTGAAGTTTGCTCTGACCCTAGAAGGGCATTTCATAGCCATCTTTTTCTCTGTTTCTGTCTGGTGAACTCTCTGGCCTGTGGTTAACTTTTTGCTCTTTATAAAGAAATACTATTCACAAACTCCCTCGGGCTTAAACTTCACCATACTCTGTTCAAATAGAGTTAATTCCTTTAGAGAGCCCTTCATATGTCTCTTTCCTCATGGACCTCATCTCTACTTGAGCAAAGTGGCAGGATGAGTTAGCCTCTGGCTCTCTGGTCTTTTGAGCCTGACTCTCCTGGTGTAGAACTTCTGTCCCATGATTGAGCTGATGTGAGGGTGATCAAAATCCCAGTATTCTTGCCTGCCATGTATGGAGTGGACCATCCAGACTGAGTAACAGGAGAGCAACATTCACCCAGAATTGAGCCTTCTCTACTTGGGGTGAGGGTGGGGAGGATGGAACATGGTGAGCACCTCCCCCGCCAATAAAGTATAGTAATCTTTAATTGGGACCTAAAGGTAAAGGGAATCTTGGCTACACTTCCCTGAATTGGAGCTTCTATCAGGCTGAAGAGGGGAAAGGTGGGAAGGATGAGGAAGGGGTTGGGGGTGGGGGTTGTGGTTTAAATGTCAGACACTGTTATTATTGTGTGTTAGTAGATTTTCTTGAATAAATGTTTCCTCCTTCACCATTTGGATAATTTCTGGACACTTCAAGTTTTTTTTAATTTTTTTTTTATTTAACTACTATTCACTGTGTTTACTTGTTTGGCTGGAGAGGGTCAGCAGGGGCTGGAGAAGGTCAGCAGGGCTCCTCAGGATGTCATCCCAGCAGTGGAATGCTGATCCCTGTCAAGTCTTTCCTTCCAGTGTTCCTTCTTGTTGTTGATTAGACTCCACGTATGACTGATGCTGAACGCAGGGGCAAAAGAATTTACTGTTTCTTCAAAGTCATTCAAGTGGTGCAAATTATTCTCTCTTCATTATTTTTTTATAGATGATGAGAAACTACTACTAAAGGAATTTTGTGGATAATAAATAAGAAAATTGCAAAGAAATGAATATAAATAACAATTTTTAGTGTACTAACTCTAGAACCACTTGGAACATTTAAAATTATTTTTAAAACTCTAAGGTGTTTAACTCTTTCTGTATAAAAACAATGTTTGATTTCTATAGCTTCAGCCTTAAAGTTGGAAGAAAAATATCTTAGCTGTCTATTGTTTTTCCTTCCAACACAAAGTATAAAATCCTAGAAGGGTTAGGATATGATTAACATCTTAAAGAGCCATTAAAATATAACTTTCAAAGTTTTGCATGTAAAATAATTATATTAGTTAATTTTATATTTCAGGTATTGTGAAAATTAAAAGCTTAATGAATTTCACATATTAAATTTCAAAAACCTGGTGCCTTGTTCATAACAGATATTCAGTAATTGTTGGTTTACTTTCTTTCCAGTGCTTTCTATAGAAACTCTCTGAAACATGAGATATACTTCTCTGTTGCCCTGAGATTATTCTAAAGCCATTAAGCTGAGGTCATGATTGAAGGCAACCAATCACCTTGCCATTTTATAATGTACCTGTGCTGAAGTTTGTCTTGCCTTGATGAAGATAAGACAGAATTTATAACTCTGTCCCTTTCTTTTGAATCTGAATAAAATTTTTAGAGCAATCTTGATTTAAATTTCAAGATGCCTGATTTTCTCTCATCAGTGATATTCAATATGAATTTACAGTGGCACTTCTTGTTGGAATACTTACATATGCACTGATCCATTCAGTCATTTATTCAACCAGCCAAGTATATGTCAGGTGATGAATCTAATGTGAATAAGACACAGAGCTTACTCTGAGGATCTCCCAGCCTACGGGGGAAGCTAAGTACTGTGGCCTGTGCTGTGGAAGAGACATTTGTTAAGCAACAGGGAAAGAAGAGGGCTTAGGCCATAGAAGAGATTGAGAAGTTAAAAAAAAAAAAATCCTCCTTTTCTTATTTTAAGGATCAATTCCTAATTTACTGTTTATTTAAAGGAGAATATAAGTTACATTTGCAAGAGCCCTTATAATCTAGAAGATCATACCGTTTAAAATGGAGAAAAAATTACAATATGCATATTCATCCAATCACCAAGACTTCTAATCTATTTCTAAAATTGACCTATTTCTGCTTGTCTCTGTGGTCGTTATGTTAATTCAATTGACTGTTATCTCTCACCTTGGCTACTTTAATAGCTTCCTTAATGGTCTCTTACATCTCTTCTAGGACTCCTTCAATACATTGACTTCATTGTGGAGAAAATAATCGTAACAATGAAATCTTGTACATGTAATTACTATGTTTAAAATACTTTCCTGGCTTCCTTTTTTTAAAATCAAGATAAAATCCTAACATTCAATCCTTGAATATGGACCTCAAGATCTTGTATGATATGATATCTTCTGTCTCACCAATCAATCATATCTAGAGCCATTCAGCCCTTCATTTCCTCTACTTTCGTCACCTTGGTTTCCTTTTAGTTCTTTGACTATACTTCTTCTCCTTGTCTTAGTGCCTTTGTCAACACTCTGTCAGGAAACACCTCTTGCCCAGTGGCCAGCTAACTCGCATTAGTTCACAAATCGCTTGTGTATGTATCACTTCTTCATTGGCAAATCCTCCAAAATAGCTGAGCTCCCCCAGAAGGTGTTCTGTTAGTTCCACCATAGTGCTTATCACAACTGTAGTTAGTTAGTGGTTTATTATTTGAATTCCCCATTCAAAAACATTCAAACAATAGTTGTTGAGTGAACAAGTCCAGCATCTGTATCACTAGCTTTATCTCTTCCTTAGGGCTTCAGAGCTTGCCCCCCCCACCTCCTTTCCTGAATATATTCTCCAAATGTTCCTAGTCTTATAGGCTCAATTTCAACTAACAGTCTCATCATCTGCATTGTCATCCAAACCAGAATCAAGGGAATCATCCTCCAATCCTCTTTCCTCTTCATTTCCATAGCATAACAATCTGCACATTCTGGTATTTTTCAGTTGACAGGGCATCTATTGCATCTATATTTTTCACTGTCCTCCCAACCCTGTTTAAGTTCTGCTTAACTCGTCCTCTTTTCTGCATATCAGTTTTAAAGGACTTGTTTGTTTGTTTTTCAGTGACTTATTTGGTTGAAAAATGACCTATCAAACCACGTATCCTTTTATAATTCCATTTTGAAATTGGATCAACAAAAACAGATACTATTTGGACAGCTTTTGTTTCCAGCTCATAATCAAAGAATTTTCCTCAATGGAAAATTTTGAGGCTATTTTGATGAAATCCATTTCAAGATAATGACTTCTTTGGGGCCAGAAAACCAAGGTTTTCCTTTCAAATACAAATGATTCTAGAGTTAATTTCCAGACACAAGTTCCTAGTCAGTTTCTACTTCCAATTTTCCTGGATATTATTTCATTTTAGAATGGTTTAAAATGAACAACAACAAAAACCTCATGAGAGACTGAACATAACACACAGACAGTGGCCAGACTATATATTAACTTGAACTCGGATCCACAAACTCTATAACCAAACAACAGCCTCTGTGGTGATCAGCCGGAGTCAGGGACTTGCTCAATAATTATCAGCTTCTCTAATTTTTGCCCCTGCTTCCAGTTCAAGATCAACCAGAGAAAGCCAAATGTGTTCCCCAAGATACTTACATAGAATGCTCTGTTTTTAGTTTACTTGCCTCCAAAACTTGCAATCAGCGCACATACCTGAGGTCCTCCTTTTTTTTCTTAGTTTTCCCACTCCCTCTCTTTCCCTGAGTCTCTGCAAAATGCAAGTGATGGTGGCTGACTTATTACCAGAGCAAGTTCCCAATAAACAGCCTTTATTTTTTCTAATATGGGGAGTCTTCATGTATTTCCATATCTGAAGGATACAGTAATCTTAAGTCTACCTGATCTGCCTACATATATCTTATTTCAGCTGTAAAAAATCTTGATTTCAACAAGAGGAGGGAGGATTTTACCTGAAACAGTATGCTATGTTTGGAGTCTGGCTGGCCAGGCTGAGGCCAGAGGGGCTCGTATCCTGAAGGTCTGGCCACTTCCTAGGAGATTTGTGAGGCCCAGAGTCCCTTGTGTAAATTTCCTCTGCCCTGGCATTCTCTAATGAACTGAAGGGAACACCCATCCTCAGATAAGGCAAGTAAATAGTCCATTGTTTGCTCTAAATTTAAAGTATCTTAAGAGCTTTTATAGGTACTCTTATCTTCTTAATATTTCTAAGATGGATCCTAGCCTTCAAGGGTGGGAAATATAAACATGGACATTGTGCTTCCAAAAGGTCTTAAGGAGGAAGAGTTAGAAGCAGGGCAAGCTTTATTGGGAGGTAAAATGTCCCAAGGCTTAAGCATAGGCCAGAATGCTTTTAATGACAGTTGGAATTTTCCCAAACTTCTGGCCATAGTACTGCTTTGGGTAGAAATGAACTGAAAGAGAGGATTCAATTTCTCAATGGAAACTACAGTATCATTTTAAAAGTAATTCAAAACATAAAGATTCTAACAGATGGCAAGTGTCAGTCTAATTGCCACATGGATATGGATTATATGAGGACCATTTGAAATCTGCAAGGCCTCTCACATTCTGATAGGGCCTGACAGCATTAGGATAGTTGAGATTGGCTGGGTTTCCTCAGGAAACCAGGGCGGAGTAGGTGGTAAAAGTCAGCCTCAGAGGCTGCAAGCAACCGAAGGGTCTTGACAAAAATGCATTGTTTTCCCTCTACTCATTAGTTGGGTGGAAAGTTTGCAATGCTTTTTTGAACTTGCAGGGAGTGGTTCTCATTAACCTCTGTGATGCTGTTAATTTTTGTTGTCTTATTAGGTTCCTTTGTCTTCTTATTTGATTTTAATATTAGCCTCTCTTTGTCACTACAGATAATATTTTCATGCTTGCATAATCATTTGAGTTGGATATCTTTCTTAGACTATCAGCCTGTAAACATGCCTATTTGCATACTGAAAAAATACACTGAGAAATTTCTGCTCCACTTAAGGAGAAATAATATTGACCAAAATCTTTTATAATGTTAAGATAGCCTCAGAACTTTAGTTCTAAATTGTAGTAAATTAAATTCAAGCAAAACCATTTAGAGCCTGCTATGGGTGACATACTCAGTGGTTGTAGAGATTGCCACCTATTATGTATGCTGAAAATCACAAAATTGTGCAGTGTTATCAGTGATGTCAGAGTTGTAAAGACCAACTGCTATGGAAGCCAAAACCCATTCCCAAACCCTCTGGGAAAAAGGGTTAAATTGAGCCTTAATGCATGGTCAGATTTTGAGAGGTAGTGATGGGCAGTAGTACATCCACGATAGGAAGTTAGAGAAATGGCAGGGAAAGGAATTATAAATTAAGAGGAAGAATTTGAGCTAAAGCAGAGGGATGGAAAGGACCTGGGCAAGTTTGGAAAATAAACAGTTGTCCAAATTCTCCAAATTCTACATGAATGCTGGGAAGGGGACTATTAGGTCAGGGAGGTAGGTTGGGCTCAGATTATCACTGGAATGCCATGTTAGGATTTAATGTCACATTCTAAACATAAAAAAAGTGAAGAAGATTTTTGTGCAGAAAAGCACAATGGGATTTATCCAGCATAGAAATACCTTTTTATGTTTTAGGAAGACTATGCTGTATTCAGATTAAATTTTTGATAGATACACAGGAGAGGTTTTGGTAGATATGCAGTAATTTATGACTAGTGACTAAAATGTAGTCAGGAGAAAATGAGGTAAATCAACATAGATGCAAAGAACTCATAGACTTCTGAATACACTGATTTTCTTTATTTGCTAGTTCACATCACAAGATTATGTATAATGCCTTATACCTGTGCTTTTAAAAAAATACAGGGATTTTGAACTAAACTTCACTGGATTGCTCCATGAGTGGTTTTAAGAGAGAAAAACTTGAAGCATAATATTTTATTTTTAGCATTTGTTCATATTTCTGAAAAATTGGTGAATATTGACTATATGAAAATATAAAATACATAAATATAAAAATCTGAGGGCTTTTGGCACTCAAATTTCCCAGTGCTCATGCCATTTCACATGCCCCAGAAATTGAGTAAGAGAAAGGGAGGAGTTTTCTTCAAGTAAAATGAAGAGAAAAATTGGACTTGGAATGAGCCCTAGGTCAAATATTTTTAAAACCAAGTGTAAGGAAATGCTTTGAGTTAGAATTATTAAAGAAAAAATGTAATACAGTGTGGTTCATATAAATAACTGTGGTGTCATCAAAATACTGAGTTTCTCTGAATCACTAGGCAAGATGGCGGTGCTGTGGGCTGTCCTTCTTCACTTTCTTTGTCCGGCCTTCCTCACTGGTCAAACTGGATTCTGTTGAAGTGAAAAGGGAGCTTTGGATCCTGTGAGTTTTTGAGCATTACTGAATAATCTGTTCTCCTGTTGAGTAATTAAAGGCATAAGGCCTTTCACAGATACACTTCATTCAGGTGTCTGGGAAGTCCTCTACTCGAAAGGAGGTTGGAATATCAAAAACCACAGAACAGTTTATAAAAGATGTATTTAAAACGTCCCTGGCTAGAGTGATATGGAGATGTTATGATTCTGATGTTGGGTTCTCACAGTTGCTAAGGACCTCCCTTTATTCTCTCCACTGAGCTTGGTTGTCTTTTCACTCATTTTCTCCCAGCTCCCAGTTCCATGAGCCATATGGAAAAGCATAGGCTAGGTACTTGGTATATTTGAACTTTGAAACAGGGTTACCTCTCTCACTTGCTGCCTCCATTATATCTGCCTTTACTCTTTTGTTCATCCTTGAATAAATCTACTAAATGCAATGCAATTAAGAAAGCCACCTTTCATTTACATTTTTTAGTCCCAGCCTCAATGGGTATTAAAAAAATGATTGATGGGAGAATCTCTGTATCATCCACGGTATAATTTTGCTATGAATCTAAAACTGCTCTTAAAAAAAAAAGTCTATTACAATTGTTAACAAACATTGTAGCATTTTATTTATCTATGATATATAGTTTTCATTTTATGACTTCGATGGAAATCATCCAGTAAACTAATATTCATGGCTATATATATATCACCATCTGTCAGAGGATGTTCTGGGAACCAAATTTCATGATGAGCATTTGTCTTATGTGGTACTTAAAAGGCAAATGGACTCTTTCAATGATCTGCCAACATCATTTAACAATGATGGCAATTTAGTGTTTTTCTTTCTAGTAATGTATAGAACAATAGGCTAGGAAATAAAATGTAATTTATAAAAAATATGAGGTAGGGATTTCTTAAGCTACTTGAAAAATAATAACAAAAGGTCCACCCGAATTGGTCAAATTCTGTTATTTTTCTAATTATGTCACTGTAGTTAAAATTATAAATATCTTTGAAGAGAAAAAATGCTAAGTAGAATTAAATCCTGATAATGATAAAACACTGCATTATTCATGTATCTAGCAGAGCAAGTACAACTAAAGAATTGAAAAGAGATATCAGATGATTTACTGGTTTAGAGCTGATTTTAAATTGCATGAAAAGTTGTAGCGAAAAATAAACACGATTCAGAGAAGGAGGAACATTATTTTTGTTTTGTGTTTTTATTGTCTACTGAGAAAAACTCAGATAATTACAAAATGTGTAGACCTCATCAATTTCAATTCTACCTTGTGATGAAAAGATGGCAAGTCATTGAAAGATGTTCATCCACTTTCTATTTTTAATGTTAAGCTTAATCAGAGGCTATATTGTGTTTCCAATGCAAAGGGGATAAAGAATCATATCATATATTCATTTCTTCATATAAAAGACTATTATGCTGTAAAAGATTTCATCCTGTAAGATAGCATAGAAGTTAGGAACTGAAAAGACTCATGAGGTCATCTGCTGGTCTCTGCACTGAGGATGGCATTGTTTGTCACAATATACTCTTCAGTGTTTTCTAATTTCAAAATATTCTGAAAGACATAAATTCAAGCAAAAATATCTTGTAACCCTGGAGTTGTGAAGTAAATCAAAGTGATGGGAGATTGGATGACTTCTCAAAGCTCCATCTCTGCTCTAGAACTCTATTAATGTATGAAGAAATCATTGTAAAAGCAATTGTTAAATCAAGGACCATAAAACTCTGCTGCAGCAGAAAATTGAACTGGAGAAGGCAATGTGGAAATCACCTGGAGTCAGAAGAAACTCAAAATGTAGAAGACACGTCCTAGGGATAAACATTGCAGTTCCTTGGAGGAAATTAAAATAAAAAAAGAACAGTGAAATATGAAAGGAATTCTATAGGTATTATTGGGAGGGAGCAGGAGAGCAAAAGATACCCTCAAATGGTTGAGAAGATAGGCTTAAATTTCCCTTTTAATTCCTCCCTCTACTCATTGGTGGCTGTTTAATTTCCAGATTGTGTTAGTTAGCTTTGTATTACTATGACCAAAATATCCATCAAGAACAACTGAACAGAGGAAAAGTTTATTTTGGCTCACAGTTTCAGAGGTTTAGTCCATGGTTAACTGAGTCCATTTCTCTGGGCCCAAGGTGAGGCAGAACATCATCATGGAAGGGCATGGAGCAGGAAGCTACTAATCTACTTATGGTGGCCAGGAAGTCGGGTGGCGGGTTAGGGTGTAGGGAAGTTGAACCCTTCCGGGGCACAACCCTCCAGACATGCCCCACCTGTGTATAGTTACCATCCAGATAGTCCATTTAAACTAAGATAGACCGATTGGGTAATAACTCTCACAAGCTAATCATCTCATCTCTCAACATTCCTGAGGGGCTTTGGGGAGACACATCATACCCAAATTATATATAACATGCATTTATGGATTTTTCTAAATTCCTCCTGTTATTGTTTTTCAGGTTTTTACCATTGTGATTGGAAAGAATAGTTGATGTGATTTCAATCATCGTAAATATTTTAAGACTTTTTGTGGAGTTATATATCATCTATCTTAGAGAATGTTCTATTGTGTGCTTGAGAAGAATATGTATTCTGCTGCTTTTGGAGGAACTGTTCTATAAATGTCTGTTAGGGCTGAAGTGCTATGTTTTTATTCTTGGCATTTACCATAAACAGACATTATATTTCTTAAATGTCTTTCTTTTCTTTGTGTTTTTTAAGCTCCAAAGGAGCAGGAAATTTGTCTTTTTATTTCTCTTCTGTATAGCCTAGAACAGTGGTTAGAACATATGAAGCATTCAGTGAGCAAATGAATTAATAAACAAAGAACTAGAACTAAAAGACCAACCTAAATTCGCAAAATTTAATCTCTAATACTTTAATTTAAAGTGTTCTTTCTATCATGTCAAAGATGTCACAGTATTTATTTATGTACTTTATTTAAACCTTTCTTGGGGCATGGGAAAAACCCATAATCAGTAGTATTATTGAGAACTGAAACTCAAACCTGATATGGCTTCAAGTGATATGGCCTCAAGTGACTGTGTTCCATTTGCAGTGCCTATATCCTAACCATCTACTAAGAAATGAGGTTGAAGGGGTCTATGGAATGTATTGTTTACATCTGAGTAATTCTAGCACATATTATTTTGGAACTGAAACTATGGGAGCAATATCTATGGATGTCAAGATAACCTAAAAAAGTTGTTAGATAGTAACATCATTAGCAGATGTCACCTGTAACCTGGTGACAGACTTAGTGCAAAGGAAGGGATTTTACCTTCAAACTCCAGTCTTAAATATAATAGATTTTTTACTGGTGATATACGATAAGTTATCTGGATTTATAATTCATCTACAAAGTAATTCAAACAATTCCCTTATATCTGGCTTTTCACCATGAAAATATGCTGTTAGGATTGAAACAGTTGATGCTTTGCTCAAATAAAATATGAAATAAGGAGAATAAAAAAAACAGCACTACTCAGCTAAATATCCCAGTTCCTGAAAATGGTGATTAACACTCTTGGGTGCAGAGTTGGGACTTAAGTACCTTTTCTGATTCTCACAAGGCACTAAAATACATAATCAACTAATGCATTGTGCACAAATCCAACTTTGCTCATCCCAAGGGTAACCTTTCTCCCTCCCTGAATAATTTTACTATGGTTGCTTTTTCCCCTTTTTGGAAAATTCATTTCTCCTCTTTCCAAGCATTTATGTCAGTGAGCTTATTTCTCAAATCCTGAAGTCCAGAGTCTAAGATTTGGCAGGAAAAAGATGATCCTTTTTGAGTCATTAGGTTAAATACAAGGATTTTTGCACATTCTAATGGAATCAATATATAAGCGTCATACATGTATTTCAATATTTCATTTTACCATTTAAAGAGAGAAGTTGTGTTAGATGTAAGAGGAAGAGATGTTATATTGCACTGGTTTATGACTAAGTCAAATCCATATCCTCCCTTTAAATAAAATATATTATATCATCATTTGACAAGATGTGAAGACAGAAGGATATGTATCAAGTGAATTTGTTAGCATATTATAGTAAAGTACACTGGCACATAAATAACTTATAAGGGAAAATTTATAGAACTCGTACTGAGAAAACTCAACTGATCTTCTTTGGATACTATAAGGAAAACAGAGTCAAAAAACAAAATGTAAATTGCAAAAGCTCTTGAGCTTCTATATAATTCTACTACAGTTTATAGTTCTCTGCACACAAAGAGAAATACAAGCCATTTGGAATACGCATATTAAAAATATATATACACAGACATATCCATTTGCACATACATATAATATGCATACACAAATATATACATATGTGTGTATATACAATTTGGCTTATGTATTTTATGTTCTACAATAAAATACATATGATAATCACAAATAGTTGCATTTTATTGAGAAATTGCTAGGATACATATACACAAAAATTTTAAACTTAGAGATTTAATTCACATAACTAGTAAATGGATCCCAGAGGACATCAAATTTACTCCAAATGGCAGAATAGCTAGTATTCCATTTATTGTTCACTAAGTATCTAACAAGAAGCTCTTAGTCTTGAAAACAAGTCCACGAGGTAGGCACTATTAATGTTAGCAGCCTTGATTTACGGATGAACAGACCAAGGCTTAATATGAGCAGTTGTGCCAAAGGTTGCACAACTGGCCTGTGGTTCATTTCAAATTTGAGTCCAATTCTGTCAGAATCCCGGCACTTTTAGAACATTTTTGCATAGAGATTCTTCTATTTCCTTCAATGACCAGGATGGCAGCAAAGATTAAGAGATGGGGTTGGGGGTGTGAGGATGGGGATGGGGCATTGCAGCCCCAGGGAGACTTCTATGCTGGCCTTACTGTTCCATGCACACCCCCTGCAGCACCTTCCTGAAATTACCACTGATACTGCCCAGGGAAGCAGCTTAGAAGCTGGGAATGAACATTTCTGTGAATTATCATATCTTTTCCCAAAGGCCAGGGTCAAACCAGGATTAAACAATTAATTAGAGAAAACAGAATGCATGAAATTATCCTTTTAATTCCACATGCATTGGCCACTGAAAGCTAACCGACTCACCCTCATTGTGCTTTCTTTTTTATATTTGTTTAAAGATTGTATTACGAAAGTTATTGCTCCAATCACTTAGCCAAGTTTGTGGGAGTGCCACCCATCATATTCCATGAGGAAATTCTTATCTCTGATGCCATCTTTGGGAGAGTTTATATGAAAATCAGTGTCAGGCTCTGCAACTTTCCTTTCCTCCATGCTTAAAAAATAGAGCACTCTCTGCTTTGCATGAAGGTCTATTAGTATGTTTTTGCATAAGGAAGAAAAAGTTTGCTCTGGTGTTTTCTTTCCTCACTCTTTGACATTATTTTTAACGTGTTCTCATCAAAGTCATGACAGGGTGCCAACTGCCAATCTACTTACTCTTTCCTTACTAACTAAATGCTGGTTTTTAACTGATTGTGGGACTACTTGGAATATAGCTGAAAACTAGGGCAACTTGGGGATGCTGTACCCATCTACTTAAGACTGCCAAGAGTAGATGTGTTGAGAAAGACTTCCAGGAAGAATCTTTAAAGAAACTGTACAGTTCAGCTTTGCATTACTATAATGAATTTCCTGACATGCACTATGAAGAAGAGATTTATTTAGCTCACAGTTTGGGGGATGCAAGAGCAGTGTGCCTGCTGTTCTCAGCTATATCACATCATGATGGGATCACAAACAGGAGCAAGCAAGTAATTACATCCTGAACTAGGAGCAGACAGAGAAGAGAAATTGGTGTCTCACAATCTCTTCTGAGGTCAAGCCTTCAATGACCTAAGGAACTCCCTCTAGGCTCCACCTCTTAAAGGTCCATACCACATCCCAATACCCACACAGGGGACCAAGTCTTTAATCACAATGAACCACTGAGAGCACAAACCATAGTCAAACCACATCAGGGACTTAGAAACAATTTCATTTTGCCTTCTTTTATTTTTCTTTCTGCTCTTTGAAATGTGGGTGAATGGATGGAGCTTCATTATCTGTCCGAGGTCATGTGGCTACCTTGAGTATGGAAGGAATACACCAAAAATGTCAGAGCAGAAAAACAGGAGAGCCTGGGCATTCCATGACTTCATGGAGCTGCTATAACAAGTTAGGACATTCTAGCCATGGTTTTCTTGTACATGAGAAAATAAATCCTTGAGTATTTGAACCACTGTTATTCCTAACTGCTTTAAGATCTTAAAAATAAAAATAACTAAAACTTTTAGAGGGAGGACCCTAGTACACCATACTGGTTTTGTTTTAAATAACCAACTGCATAAGCCCCATAAAAGCCTTATGCAATAGCTAATAAAATCTCTATTTCAAAATTATAGACAAAAGCCCCAGGAAAATCATGGTGAGTATTTAGTTAAACTAAGGTTACACAGCAAGTAAAACAAACAAACAACAACAACAACGAAAAACAGAGCTATAATTTAAACTCAAATCTGTATAATTAGATTCTATTTTCTATTCTTTTTCCTCTTACTCTACTTACTACACAGGGTAATTTGTTCATATATCTATTCTTCCTTTCTTCATTTGAATCTGCCCTGACTTTTCTGAGTTTGGGTCATTTAACTCTAAGCCTGGAGGTGTGCCTAGCTATAAAACAGGACTATTAATAGTGCTTATGGTTAGGAGATGGAATACATTGATTTGTGAGAAACACTTATCAAAGTGACTTATGCATATAATGTTCTCAGTGAATATTTTTATTGTGTAACTTCATCACAGTAGCATTGTATTTATTTATATGCCTGTCTGTCTTACTTTAGAGATGTAAGGGTCTTGGTAGCAGGAAATATACTTGTGTGATCTCTTTGTCCTCCATAGATTAGAACAGTGCTTTGCAACTTTGTGAATGCTCTATAAATTTTAGTTAAATTACTTGCAGCATGTTTTTTGCGGGGAGGGGGAGGACACATGCTTTACTTGATGGTTATTTAAACTTTATGGCTATTTAGGTATGTTTATTATCATTTTCATGATCCAGATGAATAACTAAGCTTGAAGAATATAGTTATCCTGAGTGAAAAAGAGGTTCATTGTCAGTCATTCTCTAATTTTAAATTATTCATTAATGGGATTTATCCATAAAAGCAGTAACTTACAATATTTTGAGATACAAAAACTGTTTTCTGGCTAATGTTAACCATTTTGAAATATTTATTCCAAGTTATATTTTAATTTCATCATTTACTTATAAGAAACAAAGAAATATGCTGTTATTTATATTTAACAATAAAATACAAGAAAATCTTTGTTTTGTCCATGTAAAGCCATTTTAAAACTAACAAACTCATCCATTATACTCAAAGCTCAAAGTTGATGCCAAAGTGCGTCAAACTAGTTCTTTCTTCAAAAGCATGTTTCATAAGTGTATCTATCACAAAACATAAATAACTCAACAAAATTTGCAGAAATATTTATTTTTATTTTAGACATACTTCAATAGGACAATCTTAGAACCAAATGTGAAATATTTTTTTTAAGAACTTAAAAGCAAAACGTAGTTCAATGTCCCTTGGGATCTCACATTTCAGGGAAGAATCCTCCAGAGTTATCTTCTGTTATTTGTAAAAGTAACATGTGAACTTTGAAAGAGGTGATATCTTTTAGCCACAGAAATTTCAACACTGAGAGAATGAACTTGAATTCAAACCAATTAAAACATAATTAAATTTATTTGGCAAGATAAATGTATTTTGGGGAAGTAAACAAACAAAATGTTATTTTATATCATTCTTTATAACTATCAGAGACTGTGACAATTTGATCATCAACAACAGAATTTTTTCCAAAGACTCATTTTTTTTTTTGTAGTCAGAAGAAAAGAGAGAATTCTCTATAATGTTTCATAGGAATTGGTGCTTTTATATGTGATATTTATAAAATATGTCTTGGTATGCCCCTAAATCAGACTTGTTTATGGAGGCTTTTTGTAGTTAAATTTTTCCATGATTGGCACAACATTTTAAAAATAATAATTTGATGTTTTGCATTTTTTTTCTCCCTCAAATCATCTTCCTTGGAGTCTGTTAGGTTATATGTTAAGGGAAGCAAAGAAAAACTGCTTCCAACAGAAGGAGATGCCAGGATAATAAACAATGACCATGAAAACCAGAGACACTGTCACTGCAGAGGCCACAGAACCCGTCTCAACAATGCAGGTCCCCAGTGCTCATCTACAGAGACCTCACACCCTCCCTTTGTCAGATGAGGTTTAAGGGACTTCCAAGACAATTTCTTTTGGGAGGAGAGAGGGTAGTAGGAAAATGGTAGAGAACAAAAAGAATAAAATCTGTCTTTGCAAATACTTTGGCTCAACTATTTTAAGGACATCTTTTGAACTGATCAATCCTTTATGCATAAGGCCAAGAAATACCTAAGATAATTTCCCTATGTTTTCTCCCCTTAGTTTCATTCTGGAATTTCAATTCAGATCTTTTTATATCTTTCCTATCTTTTTTAGTGTGCTATGTTTTCCTCTACTTTCTTGAACATGTGAAATAAAGTTGAAATAACGTATAGTAACTCTCATAATGCCTGTGTCTACAAAGTCTGTCATTTGTTGTTTCTATCAATAATTTTTCTACTTATACTGAGACTTGCTTTCCTGTGTTTGCATACCTGGTGATCTTCTATTAGGTTATGGACATTGTATATTTCACCTGAAGTGGTACTGGATATTCATCTGGGTGTGCATGCACACCCATGTGAGTGTTAGCTGATATTGTCAACCTTCAATCTGGGGCACAGTTAAGTGACTTGGAAAGAATGATTGTTATGGTCTAAAATAAGAAATATAGTTTTATAAGAGATAAGTCATAGATTATTAATAAGTTATATTGATGAGTCAGAGGCTATAGATTAATAGACATAAATCAATAAATAGAAAATAATAAAAATAAAAGTTAATGTTAAGATACTTAAATATGTTTTAGGCTTTAAGATAAAAATAACAACATAGTAGTATAAACATATAGCCTTATATAATATATAGACATAAGACTTAAAGATGTTAGTGATAAGGTATAGATAATAAAAGTTTTAAGTATGTGTGTGTGTGTATGGGCCCATAGGTTAACTATAGTCATAGGCAAATGTTAAGATGGTATAGATTGAGTTACAAGATAGAAATAATTAAGACATAGTCATATTAAGGTAAAAATTGTTGTAGGCCAACATAAGTAAGCATGGCTAATGTGACTCCATCCTGTAGGTAAGAGCCATTTCTGGGAAATCAGTGTCTGACCTGTCTTCCCCAAAAGAGTTGTGTTTCTGTACTTTGTACCCTGAAAATATACTAAAACCCAAACTGTACACCCATCTTAGGGGGTTTTTAATTGTGCTTAGGGGCTCTTAAGTTCCACTAACTGCTGTTTTAGCTACTGTGATTGGCTAGCTTGCATGCTAGGGACTTCCCAAGGCTTGTGTTTTTTGTCCTTAAATTCCCAGAACACAGGCCAGGAAATGGCTGTTCTCCCACAGAGCTTCAGTCTCTAGGAGTGGGTGACAGTCCCTGGCCAGGTAAATAAAGCTCTCTTTGATTTGAATTTGGATGTAGAGTGTTTTCTGAAGCAACTCCTCATAACATGATTCTTTGGAAGATGACTTTGAAGCGTTATATGGCAGGGCTGGGATAGTGCTGATCCCTCACCTCTATTTCTAAGGCAATACCTGAGCCTACATTCTGTCCTCTATAAATAGTGAGCGTTTCCACTCTAGCTGCTGAAAACACAATCTATTCCTGGTCTGCGGGAGAATAGGTTGTTCCCCTTTCTTTCCTCTTGATTTTTTGCCTGAAACGTGATCAGTCCTCTGGTGACAACTGGTGGAAACTTCAGTGGGTCTCCAGGGCTCTCTGTGAGCTCCAGTCGCCTTGGACTTCTAGTCTTCCCTGGACGCCCATTCTGTTTCCTACACTCAGGAAGACCAGAGAGCTCCAACTGCTTCCCCCTTCCCTGCCCCAAGTCCTGGAAACTTTTCCAGGAAGAAGCTTGGTACAGTCACCTTTGAGTTCTTTTTCTTTCTTTCTTTCTTTTTTTTTTTTTTTGTTTTGATGATAACTGTCCCACCCTGCGTAATGTCGACCATTTGAAAATTCCTGCTTCATATTATTTTGCCTTTGTTTTTCTAGTTACCTAAGAAGGCAGAAAGGTAAATCTGGTTCTTTTGACTCTATCTTAGCCAGAAATGGAAATCTCTTTTTTATCAGTATGAAAAATATATAAATATTTTATCTGGGTAATTTTAAAAATTATCATATAAAACTACATATAATAGAATTATTCATAATCTTCAATTATTTGTTAATACCCACCAATATTCATTTAGCCAACATTTATTAAATGCTTACTGACTGTCTGATATTGTGCTAGGAACTGAATGTTATTGAGATAAAAAGGGAATTCTAACCATATTCACTCTCTTATAAGATTCTAGTATTTTGACTACTATTCTTCAAAAATAAATTCCTACTTTATTTTTATATAATTAGAGATTTCATCATTAGTATGAATTAATCTACATAACATCATATGTCAGAATTCATTTTGCGCATTTCCAAAGTTATTTTCTCTTCAGTTATAGTTGGTCCTGCCTATGCTAATGAAACATTTAATTTCTCCAAATTTTCATTGAATAATTACTCATTATTGTTGAAAATCCAGGGATAAGGGAATAATATGTTTAAGTATTTGCAGAAAAATGGTAAAAATAAGAGAAAAGCTAATAAGAATAAAACTTATATGTTAATTTTCAAAACTTGTTTAAAACATGGATCAGTTGGGAAGAGTGGAAAAATTGTACCTATTAAATTAAGTTTGGGCAGTAATAGAGGGATCTCCATGTTGGAATGGGCTTTCCTACCAATACCAGAACCTCTACCTACTCAGTGTCTCCCAATTATTTTACCTCCTGAAATATTTTCTTTCTAAAGTTATCTTTTTGCTTTGGTTATGTAGACAGCATAACTTTGATTTTTTTTGAACAAATAAATTTAGAAGATCATATACATTTTTTTAAAAAATCACCTGTAATCTCATACTCTGAAGTCATCACCATGACTTATTTTTTAAATAATAGGATTTATCTAGAACGGTTTTAAGTTAACGTACAAATTGAAGAGAGAGTATATAAAAGTTCTCACCCATCACCTCTGTTTCCTTTTTAAAATGTTTTTATTTGTGCATTATAGTTATGCATAATAGTTGGGTCTAGTTTCCTTTTCTGAACAGCCACTTGTCTACTTATTTGCAAGGACTGAACCAGACTCCTCATGTCATGTAATTCCTTACACAAGCCAAAAATGATTCTGATATTTTTGCCTGTTTGATGGCATGGAGGGTTTTGCCATTCATCAGAGTGGTTTGGGGGTATGAGGGGGAGGGTTTCAGAGAGAATGAATTTCATTTTGGATGTCCTGAATTTAAGTGCCTTTGAATAATCCAGAAAGGTGTGAAGGTGACAGGGGAGGTATGAATTTGGGCCCCAGAAGCAAGACATGGGATATAAATATAAAGTAGCAAGGCACCTGTGTGTAATAATGTAAACTGTGGCTGAGAAAGAGATTATCTCAGGAGAACAAGAAAAATGGTCCCTTCTTTTGACATATTTGCATTAAAAAAAATAGCATGCAGAATGTCATGATCAAAGCTAGCTACAGTACTAAGTAATATAAATATTTTTAAGTACTCTATATACTAGAATATATAAATGCTGTATAGTCCTGTAAATACTTACTATATGTTTATGTAATTGCGATATGTAAGTACAGTCTATGTCTATGTCATACTATACTGTATACAAGTACTATAATTACTACAAACATTACTTAATAGTTTCCTTATCCCATTTTAACAGCTCCTGATTTTAATTTATTGACTATTACTTCATAGGCCAGTTTTTCACTGTTTTCAACAGACTGATGCCATTCTAGTTTTGTAAAACAATGCAACAATATTACATTCCTTTTATAGTCTAAATATCCTGTAGATAATCCGTTCGTATGGATTTTTGAAAATTTGTAACTTGAGAGATGTGGGATTCTTCAAAGATTTACACTGAACTCAGTCACTGGTATACTTTAAGAAATGAATTCTTAATGTCCTTAACTTGCATTCTTTTGTATTGGGGTCTATAGTATGCTGAGAGCCATAGCCAAGTAGGAATGACACATGGCATTTTGGTTTGAAAGGTGACCCTGCTGAGGGATTAGGGTGGCTCTGGGGTTTAGGGTGGATCCTGCTGGGAATAGGGCGGCTCCAGGTTTAGGGTGGATCCTACTGGGAATAGGGCGGCTCCAGGATTAGGGTGGATCCTACTGGGAATAGGGCGGCTCCAGGATTAGGGAGTATCCTGCTGCCTCAGGCGCCTGCTTCTTTAGAGTTCCCCTTGAGTTTTCCTGGGGTTCTGAGAGTATTTGTACGCAGAGCCCGGTGGAGGGAGTGTATTTTCCCAGAACGTGTGTGAAGAGTGCCGGTGAGAGTTCGGGAATAAAGAGCTGCTGTTTGAATCTACAAGGCTTTTGTGGTGGCTGGGTTATTTGGTGCCCAGCCAGACTGTGGCAATAGTACATAGTCTTTGCTGTGTTTTTGTTTTCCCTTTTTGACCAGCTTAAGGTGATTTATAATTTACTGTTTCTTTTCCTTTTGTCTTCTTGTATACATCTTGTATATTTCAGTTCATATATGAATATTTCTTCAAACATACAAATTTGTAGATCTAGTAGCATTGACTTTAATTCTTAAAATATTGTTATTCATACTTTTTAAAAATTTTTTGCAAAAATGGACTTTAATGGCTATGGACAACATCCAAAATATCATCTAAAACTTTTCAGTTAAGTCAGAAGCAAAATGAGTAAAACAGATCCTATAAAAGAGGATCTCACATACCTGAATTATGCAATTCTATTTATCATGACTTGCTAAAGTTTCTGATAAAGCTATGGAGCAGGTTGGGTAATGTATATGTTGATGAATTAGTTGATTGAATCAAACTCCCATGGTGCTTAAAGACACACTGGCCATTTTAAGAGCTGTTGTCTGGTAATTTAGTCTCTAGACACAGTGCCTAGAAGATAAAAGATCAATAGATAAATGAATGATGAGTGAGTAAGTTGCTTGTGTGCAGTGCCTGCTTTCTGGAATTATTTCTGACCTACTTTAAATTAGCTGCTAATACATGGACTTCTTTTGAATAGTCTCAAAGGTAAGAATAATGCTAGACCGATCATGCTTCTTTTATGAAATGTGTGTTTGGTTCCTATGCCCATTTATTAATTGGGTTGTTTGGTTTTTTGATGTTAAGTTTTTTTACTTCTTTATATATCCTAAAGATTAATGCTATATCTGAGGTACAGTTAGCAAAGATTTTCTCCCATTCTGTAGGTTATCTCTTCATGTTCTTGATTGTTTCCTTTGCTGTGAAGAAGCTTTTTAGTCTGATTCCATCCCATTTGTTGATTCTGGATTTTACTTTGGGTGTTTTAGGAGTCTTGTTGAGGAAGTCAGTTCCTCGGCTGACATGATGTACATTTGGCCCTACTTTTTCTTCTCTTAGGTGCAGGGTCTGTGGTCTAATGTCTAAGTCCGTCATCTACTTTGGTTGAGTTTTGTGCAGGATAAGAGGTAGGCGTTTAATTTTATTTTGCTACATATGGATTTCTAAGCAATTAGAGAAATGTAAATTAAAATTACACTGACATTTTATCTCCAATCAGAATGACAATTATCATGAATATAAGCAATAATAAATGTTGGCAAGGATGTGGGGGAAAAGGTACACTCATACATTGCTGGTGGAACTGCAAATTGGTGCAAATACCCTGAAAAGCAGTATGGAGTTTCCTCAGAAAATCTGGAATGGAACCATCATTTGATCCAATTATCCCACTCCTTGGCATATACCCAGAGGACTTAAAAATCAGTATATTACAGTGACACAGTCACATCAATGTTTATAGAATATCAATTCACAGTTGCTAAATTATGGAACCAAACTAGGTACCCTTCGATAGATGAATGGATAAAGAAAATGTGGTATATATACACAATGGAATATTACTCTGCCATAAAGAAGAATGAAATTATGGCATTTGCTAATGGATGGAAGCAGAGAATATCATGCTAAGTGAAATAAACCAGTCCCCCAAATTCAAAGGCTGTATATGTTTTCTGATATGTAGTTGCTAACTCACAATAAGGGTGAGAGGGTAGGGAAGAATAGAAGTACTTTAGATTAGACAAAGTGGAATGAAGGAAAGGGAGGGGTGTGGGAATAGGAAAGACAGTAGAATGAATTGGACATTACTTTCCTATATACATATGTGAATACATGACCAATGTAATTCCACAGTATGTACCACCAGAAGAATGGGAAGTTGTACTACATATATGTATAATGTGTCAAAATACATTCTTCTATCAAACATAACTAATAAGAACAAATAAAAAAAGAAAAAAGAATAATGCTTGAAATTTCAAATATATTTCATAAATCCTCAGAGCATATTAATATAGTAGCATAAATATAATTACTGGGTGCTAGGGGGAAAATTGTATTTAGATAGTGGAGAATATTCAGTCAAATTTCGAATTTAATGTTATTTTACTTTTGAAAAGGTTGAGATACAGCCTTTCAGATAGGGCCATGATTTCCAAGTAAATAAACTTCATTCCCAAACATATGCTTCCCATTTTTTTTTTCATGAATAGTACTAAGTGCAGGCATTATTTTGGAAGCTGTCCTCTCTGACTTTTTTCTTAATTACTCTTTTTATTTTTCATTCTATCTTTCATTGTGTATTATCTTTAAAAATTAATGCAGTTTTTAAGTGGTTACGAATTTTCAATGACAGGATTCTAAACATTTTCATTATCTTTTTAATGTACTTGTCTAAAAGAAGGTACCTCCTAACTTTAAATATAGTTTTAAATTAAGGCAGAGGAAACAAAGTTTGAACTAAATATCTTTTATTAAGTTAATTTTGGTTTGACAGCCTGCAGCTATTATCTAATTATAGAACGCTTCCTAAAAGAGAAACTCATTAGTATGTGACATATTAAGGTACATTCTTCACATTCAGTGCTCCTGTGAAAGGAATCTTTCCAGTAAAGATATACACAGTGTTTTGAACTCACAAGTGCTTTAAATTCACTCAGCTTGCATGTTTGACTACAGAAGTGTTTCCTTCAAAGTAAACTGGCAAATCTACTTCCTTTTGTATTTATTTATTTATTTTTAAACTGAGGATTGAACACAGAGGCATTTTGCCACTAATCTACATCCCCAGCCCTTTTTATTTATTACTTTGATACAGAATCTTGCTAAATTGCAGAGGGTCTGGTTAAATTGCTGTCCTGGTTTAGATATGAGGTTTCTTCCAAAAGCTCATGTGTAAGACAATGAAAGGAAGTTTAGAGGTTAAATGATTGGGTTATGAGAGCCTTAACCTAATCCCTAATTGTAGTATGTTAATCCACTTAGCTGGATTAAGTAGGTGATAACTGTTGGCAGGTAGGATGTGGCTGGAGGAGGTGTGTCCCCGGGGGTGCACCTTTGGGGTTATATTTTATTCCTGGTGAGCAACTCTATCTGCTTTCTGATTGTCCTGTTCTGAGCTACTTGTCTCCTCCACACCCTTCTGCCATGATATTCTTCTGCCTCGCCTTGAGCCCCAAACAATGAAGTCAGCAATCTGTGGACTGAGACCTCTGAAACCATGAGACCCACATAAACTTTCCCTCCTTTAAAATTGTTCTTGTCAGGCGCCCTAAACATATATCAGAGAAAAGATGGCCTCTTCAACAAATGGTGCAGGGAAAACTGGAAATCCATACGTAGCAAAATGAAATTTCGCTCTCTCTCACCCTTGCACAAACCTCAACTCAAAGTGGATCAAGGACCTAGGCAGGAGATCAGAGACCCTACTCCTAATAGAAGAAAAAGCAGGCCCAACTTTTCACCATGTCAGCCGAGGAACTGTCTTCCTGAACAAGACTCCTAAAACACGAGAAGTAAAATCAAGAATCAACAAATGGGATGGAATCAGACTAAAAAGATTCTTCACAGCAAAGGAAACAATCAGGAACATGAGGAGAGAGCCTACAGAATTGGAGAACATCTTTGCTAACTGCACCTCAGATAGAGGATTAATCTCCAGATTATAAATATATAAAGAACTCAAAAAACACCAAAACCCAAACAACCCTGTTAATAAAGGGCAAAGGATCTCAACAGGCACTTCATAGAGAAGAAATATGATCAATCTACAAATATATAAAAAATATTCAACATCTCTAGCAATTAGAGTAATGCAAATTAAAATCACTTTTTATTCTCTTACCTTATCTTAATTTTAAATGACTTTTTAATTTTATGAGTATCAAAATCAAGTGTATACTACCTTAAAATTCCTTTAAAAGGGAGTCAAACAGAAAATTCAAAACAATCTAAAATAAATTCCATATAAATGTCATGGTCTCCCAAAATAAAAAATAAATAATAAATAAATTTTAAAAAAATTGTTGTCAGTTCCTTTGGTCACAGCAATGAAAAATCTGGCTAAAACAGTTGCTGAGGCTGATCTCAAACTCCTGCCTCAGCCTCACCAAGTCACTGAGATTATAGTGATGCACCACAGCACCCAGTTCCAAAGCTTCACTTAAATACAAATTTTAAACTTCAAACAAATGTCGCACCAATAGGTTAGTCGTGTAGTTGAAGCTTCCATGGGATTTAGAAATACATGAAATATCTTAACAGTAAAAAGTATACATTATATTCACATATGTCTTAATAGGCTATGAAGCAGATTAAAATGATAATGTATTAAGCCTCTATGATTTTATAGGAGATATTAATTTAGGTTTAAAAGTATGCCAAGCCGGGCATGGTGGCACATGCCTGTAAACCCAGGAACTTGGGAGGCTGAGGCATGAGGATTGAGAGTTCAAAGCCAGCCTCAACAATTTAGCAAGGCACTTAGTAACTCAGTGAGACTCTGTCTCTAAATAAAATACAAAAAAAGGATGAGTATGTGGCTCAATGGTTAAGTGCCCCTGGATTCGATCCTCAGTATCAAAAAAAAAAAAAAGTATGTCAAGATACTTCTACTTCCAGGAAAATGAAGACTTATTTTTCTTATTCCTTTCGTTAAGTATGATTGAAAATTTTGGACATGTATAAAACAAACACAAGAGGACTTTGAAAGGCAGAAAGGTCTATTTGGACTCTAGGACCTGAGGCCTGATACAGTCTTGTTTCTATGATGTTCTTTCTGCCTCATGTTTTCCAGACTTGGAACTGAAACAGACAATTCCAAAAGGTTATGTACCTTGTGGTTTTACCTAAAACTTTCTTGAAACGACACAGGTACAGAAATGGAGAACTCATTAGTGGTTGCCAGGATCTAAGGAGGGTTTGGAAGGGGACAGAGGAGCTAGTGTGGCTATGAGAGAGCACTGTAGTTACTTTTTAATGAACCAGTTTGACTGGGTTAAGGGATGTTCAAGTGGTGAAGCCTTTTATCTTGGTGTGTCTGTGAAGATGCCTCTGAAATAGATGAGCATTTGAATCAGTAGATAGTAAGGACAATCCGTCCTCCTCACTGTGGACAGACACCACCCAATTCATTGATAGCTCTGACTCTGATAGCACCCATAGAACAAAAAGGTGGACAAAGGATGAATTCTTTCTGTCTTGGAGCTGCAACATTCATCTTCATTTGCCCTTGATCATCTGAATTCTTGGTTCTCTGACCTTTGGCTTCCCACTAAATTACTAATCTCCTGGTTTCCAGCTTCCAGATAGCATATTGTGGAACTTCTGGAGCTCTGGAATTTGGAATCTCATGATCAATTCCTATAATTTGTCTCCTTCCCTCCCTCTCTCCACATACACACACACACACACACACACACACACACACACACTATTGGTTCTATTTCTCTGGAAATAATGGAAATGTTCTACGATTTTTTACTATTGGGAGAAACTAGGTAGTAAGTACAGGAGATCTCACTGTGTTATTTCCTACAATTGCACATGAGTCTGTATTTATATTAAAATTAAATAGTATAATATGCCAAAAGTTAACATATTTCTTGAGAGAAATCAGATACCAAAATTTCTAGCACAAAGAAAAATTTCCCACTTCTACTGATTCCTTTACGTTTTTCTTTTATGAAATATCAAACAAATACCTCCAAGGTTTTCCCTATATTTGAAATGCATGGGAGATAGGCAGAGATTTGGGGGTCTTAGAAACTAGGAAGACTATATTTTAAGAGCTCTCATTCAATTTTATTTAAGATTTAGGACACACTATCTGGTCAAATTCTTTAGGACATTTTTCAAATCCTAAGTCTCAGTTGTTCATCTTTCCTTCCAGAATTAGTTTGGAGCAGTCTGTGAAGGGCACACACAGAGTCAGCTATTACAATAAGGATGGAGGAGAAGATAATGCAGTAAAAAATCCAAGCTGTTTTATTTTTGTCTGTTTGTTTTTGAGCCAGAGCAGTGGGTAAAACTGAAGAAGAATTTACTCTGTTTTCTTGTATCTTGGGGCACTACAAGGAATTACATAGCTTTTATTATGAAATAAAATTGATGATAAGTGAGTATGTTAGGTTATAGAGAGACAGAAACTTTATACTAGGAATGAATTTTGAGAGTCATTTATTGGGCAACTCTAATTTAGTGAACCTTAATCATAAAGTTAATCTTTTTTAAAACCAAGAAACAAACAAAGAAACATAAACAAAATAAAATGCTGACAATGTTCCTAGAGAGTAGATTTGAGGTGTTCTTCCCACAGACACAAGAAAGGTAACTGTGAGGTCATGAAAATGTTAGTGCTCTTGACTATAGCAGCATTAAGTTTTATACCTTAAGTGTATACAATAAAAATAAATTAACAAATAAACTAGGAAAAACACTAAAAAAACCATAAATAAGTGACAAGGCTATAACATTAATTCTGGCCCATGGGATTCTTCTCATTGTGGATAGAGTAGAGAAGGTCCAGACTGAGTCCCAGATTCAGGGTATCAGTTTTCTGGTTGTAACCTGGACTCACATCTCAGACCATATGCTGGACTCTGTAGTCAGGCCTCTGTCCCTCCTGTCACCTCCCACAGCACAGTGCTTCCCCTAAATATGAGGTCCTCTTCATAGATCTCCTGCTTTCAGATATCCCTCATACCAGTTCTTTTTAACACTGGGTCCTTCCGGAGTCATCATTGTCTGTACGAATTTCCAGATACCCAGGTTATGTCCACCTCCATAATTCCAACTCGTAGAGTTTCTATAGCACCAGTGCATGAGACCTAAAAATATATTGTATTATTTTTCCATGATAAATTTTATATTCCCAATTAAATCCTGTATGTGTTGGGAGAAGGATATATACACTAGTATTAGTCTACTTTCTATTACTATAATGAAATACCTGAGATTGAATACTTTATAAGGAAAAATAGCTTATCGTTTTGGAGGCTATAAGTCCATACAGCATGGTGCTAGCTCTTAGAAAGGCTTCCTGTCATTGTGCACACACAAGAGGGAGAAACTCCATTGTGAAACAGAAAGCCAGAGATAAAAGAGATTCACTATATTATCACAACTTTAGAGAGGGAACTAACCAGGATCCCATACAAACATATCAATTCCTTCTGAGGGTAGGGCCCAATGATCCAATCACCTTGCATTAGGACCCTTGTCATAAAGATTGAACCTCCTAACTTTGCCACCCTGTGTACCAAGCCTCCAATAGAGGAAACCTTGGGGACAAACTCAACCCAAGTCAAGTCACAGGAACACTTGTCTACTGAACTACCTCTGCTTATAGATACAGACTCTGGAGTAAGTCTAAATGAATTCCTTGCTCTGCCATTTGCTAATTATGCAAATGGAAAAATGTTCTTGGAAAAATTGCTAATTTTTCAATGTCTTTGTGCCTCATCTGTGTGGATGGATGTAGGAATAATTGTGTCCTATACCTCAGTATTGAATCAACCTAAACATGCACAGCTCAGCACAGCACCTAGTCCATTGTGAAGTCTCAGTGAGGATTACCTATTATCATCTCTTCTCCGCATTAGTCAGCAGGGTGTGGGAGAATCTTTATTAAGCTTTATGTAATTAAAGGTATATCATAGAGATGGAGGCTGTTCACCCAAACATATGTTCTTTTTTTCTTTCTGGGTCTTCAGCTGAACCCTATTTTTCTATTTTCTGGGATTGAGCATTTACCAATAGAATGTAGAGGGGGTGACTAGTGCCATTTCAGGCCTGACTCATTCAAAATTTCCCAATTGTCATTTATGCTTCAGAAATGACTGGAACTGAGATGATATGAGACATGCCTAGAAGCTACGTATTACAGGTGGCAGAAACATTATCATCTTAGTTACCCCAACAAAGTGATTATTTTAGTCAGCTTTTTCACTGCTGTGACTTAAAATAACTGACAAAAACAATTTTAGGAGGAAAAGTGTATTTTGGGACTCATGGTTTCAGAAGTCTCAGTCCGTAGACAGCCAGCTCCATACCTTGGGGCTCAAGATGAGTTTTCACATCATGGTGGAAGGGTGTGACAGAGAAAAATGGCTCACATGATGGTCAGGAAGCAGAGAGACTAAGCCCAGATCATCAAATATAGACCCCAAAGGCATGCCCTTAATGACCCACTTCCTCCAACCACACCCTAACTGCCTTCAGTTACCACCCAGTTAATCTCTATAAGGGGATTGATTTACCAATTGGGTTAAGGCTCTCATAACCCAATCATTTCACCTATAAACGTTCGTTCTTGCATTGTCTCACACATTAATTTTTAAGGGACACCTAATGTCTAAACCCTAAGAGTTACTGTTCACCTGGTTACCTATATCATGTTGAAAAAATAAACTGCCATGTAGTAAATCCATAATGCACATCTTGGGTCTGTTTGTTATAGCAGTTGAAGAAGCAGCTTGGCATAACTAAATGCCTCTCTCTTGGGATATCCATCTATTTGTCCTCTTATTTGGGCCTTGTATTTAGACAACTGCTTGTACCCTCTATCCATGACATCTCTCTATGCAAGGCAGATCTCATGGTATTCTAGTTGTATTTGAGTTTAACTCTATTAAATATGATCACCTAATTTGTATTTTTTGTTGTACAACCTCTGTTTTAAGTCAAAGCAACTCAAAGCCCAAACACTACCTCCAAAATTTGTTTAGCATTTCTCAAATTACTTGATGGTAAGAGAAACGTATGTATATGTATATGTACTTGTATGTTTGTGATTTGGTCATGAGGTTTTTTTAATACAAAGTAGTAGAGAAGTGTGTGTGTGTGTGTGTATAATACAAAGTAGTAGAGAAGTGTGTGTGTGTGTGTATAATACAAAGTAGTAGAGAAGTGTGTGTGTGTGTGTATAATACAAAGTAGTAGAGAAGTGTGTGTGTGTGTGTGTGTGGAGAGAGAGAGAGAAAGAGAGAGAAAACATAAGTCTCCTAGCACAGAGTTGGATGAATTCAATAAAATGTAAATTTGCAGATGAATTGAATAAAAACTATGCTATCTTCCCTCATCTCCCCTAGCTGAAGTGTTCTCTGAGATAACAGAAGATCGTAGGTTGGACGACGCAGGTGCTCCCGAATGTTCTCTGTTCTTAAAAGCAAACTTACTTGCTTATTTATTTCTCTTGATACCCTACTTTGTTCCTTCAATAGGCTTGGGTTTATTTGAGGTGGTGGGAATATAAAGAAGGATCAGTGCATGTGATATTCTCAGGGAAATTGTGGGTACATCTACTCATTTTGGGATTTCACTGAAGGAACTGCCTAAAAGTCAATTTATGGAGCATTTCTATCTGGTTTTGAAATTTTGAAATAAGAAAGAAGTGAAAAAAAAAAAAGCCCTCAGAATCATGCACAGTGAGCAGAAGTAAGTTCTTCTCAGAAAAACAGAAACAAAAAGTTTGGGTTAGCATCAGAAGTGGATCTTTCCTTAAGAGATGGAAATTTGGGATCCCATCCAGCCCCACTGTGGTTTGGAAACTGAACTCGCTGTCCCTTAGAAGTGGAGTTACATGAGTTGTTTCTTTCTGTGAGCACCTGGAGTATAATGAAGTGGCCCTAGGACTGCTGCCAACGACTCAGTCCTACCATGTTGGGTAAACCATGCACTCTGTGGCTGCAGGTTCTGGGATGACTGCTGTGGTGTGAGCAGGACAGTATCTTGGTCCAAAGGTGTGTTCTGTTGCTTGTGCTTTTTGGAAGATGAACCATCAGCAGACACCAAAGCAAAGGTTGAGCAACAGCTTCCCTCTTTTTCCCAACTTCCCTTCAGAGCAGCTCCACCCAAATTTTGCAGATGGTAGTATTTGTGGGATGACTTTGCACATGGCCACATCAAATTTGTGCATTCATGAGTGCCTGTTTGGTAGCTGATGGTGCTGAGGGGAAAGAGAAGTGTCCTGATAGTAAGGACAAATCTAGAAACAAAGCATGACTTTGCTAATTTTTTGAGGGTTGACCGCAGTTTCACGGTTTGTCCTTCATTTGGTTAGTATTCTCCATATGACTCAGCAATTTTCAGCCATCTAAACATTGTTTTAGAATTTCTAGTGCCACTTAAAATTGCTAAAATCATAAGACTAAAGCTTGATGTCTCCTGATTTGGAGACAAGTCAAGTACTAGTTGCTGCAGAGGAACTTTTTTAAAAATTCAGCAACTTGGTCATGAGGTTTTTATAATACAAAGTAGTAGAGAAGTGTGTGTGTGTGTGTAGAGAGAGAGAGAGAGAGAGAGAGAGAGAGGCAATCTTGTTTACAACCTAAGTTTGGATGTGCATTTCTTCTTTGCTAATCCTTTCAATTTTCTCCTTGGGAATTGTCTGAAGGAAATAAAAACAATCCCACAAAATATGATGTATAAGCATGTGCATCTCAACATTTTTTATAAAAGTTCTCAAGGGGTAAAACTCTAAGATGCCTACAATACAATACTGGTTAAAATAATCATATTATATTTATGAAATAGAAGGTTTAGGATCAATGTAGCCTAATAGCTCTTTGCAAAAATCAATTTTTAGAAGTATTTTAAATGGAGAAAATGGTATCAAACCAAAACTATATATGAAATGGTAAAATGTTATAAACACATAATAGAATGTTTATAAAAATATAATTGTATAAAGGTTCTTTATGTTATCAAAGAAAATGTTATCCAAGTGGTAGCAATGCTTATCACTTCATGGTAGGATTATAGATTTTCTTCCTTGTATTCAGTGTGTGTGTTCATGAACATGGTACTCCTGCCATAATGATAAAGTTATATTAAAATATTATAGATTTCAGGGTAAGGGGGAAGCCTTAAGCTATAGAACACAAGCTCTTCCACCCAGTAAGTAACAAAGTGAACCAAATATCAATGAATAAAAGCATAAAGTTTACCCAACAACCAAACAAGAAAAGGGGAACAACCACATGCCATCAAGTTTAGAGTATGGTAGTAGAGTCAAAATCACAGTCTGGCCTGGAGCTGAGTGCAGTGACTCCTCTCTTCACCCCAATCCAGTAGCATACAACAGTTGAATCAACAGAATGCTCAGCATTCTCATTGAATCTGTCTCCATGACCACCAGACTAGATAGAAGCAAGTGAACTAAAGATTTCCGGATGAGAAAATTATTTTGGGAGGAGTCAAGGACAAATCCAATAGAGATTTGTCAGCAACAGAGCCAACGGAAATGAACCAAAAAAAAAAAAAAAACCTCTGGAGAGGCTTGAGATTTTCCAGGACTTCTTGATGAATTTTGGAAAAAAATTTAAAGCCCCAATGGACTTCCTTTCAGTACTCAGATCTTTTTCCAATGATGTAAAATGATACATACACGACATTTAAGAAAATCCCCAAAGAGAGAGCCAGGCTGGTGACCTACCTCTTCATTTCCACTTTGCTCCTGCAATGCTTGCCAGTAACTTCAGGCTACAGAAAGCAAAGTAATGATTCAGCTCAGACTTCAAGGTGGCCAGGTAGTTTAGAAGGAAAAACAAGGTTCTAAATTCAGGAGGGTGGGTATCAAGAAAGAAACTAACATAAAACCTAGATATAGATTTGGATAGAGTTACTCATATCAGCCAGAAAGCAGATGCAGATTACACTACCTTAAAAAAAAAAAAAGAACAAGAAGGAAGGAAGGAAGGAAGGAAGGAAGGAAGGAAGGAAGGAAGGAAGGAAGGAAATCCCATAGGACAAATTCTGGAAAAATATGTACTTTGAGGATCAAATAAAATTTCCTTTCAAGAAAATTTTAGTAATAGTTTAGTAATAGTTTAAATAATTTAGTAATAGTTTAAGTTGAAAAATGAAAGGTGTTTTTGGTAAACTGAGTATATAACAACAGTATTACAGAAATATTATATGAAAAACACCATGAAACAGAATAGTGGTTGAATACCAAATTGTTGTTCTAGAAAGTCTTAAATAAACAGAGGGGTTGTTAAGGAAAATGACAAAAGTTAGGAAGAGGATGATTAATTTAAAGTCAAAGATAATTCAAAAGTTCAGTAAATGAAATATAAACAACATTCAAAGGAACTGTAGAATAAGATTATTTCTCCCTGAAATGCACAGAGAACTAAATCTGTAAGATTTGAATAAAGGTAGTATGTTTTAGGAAACTTACATCATTGTTGTTATCATCATCAGGCAACTTACACTGAACAGTATTTTATTTAATTTGTTGAACGTCAAGGATAGAGAAATTTTCAGGCATTAGACAAATAAATCAAGTCATTTAAGAGTAAAAGTAAAAAATAGGCAGTGGTTTGGTTTCTTAATGATAACAATCAATTCCAGAAGACAATGGAAATTTCCATCCCATGTTCTCTGGCCAGGGACTTCTTAACAGTGAAATGAAGATATCTGACAGAGATTTTACTTTTGTGTAGCATTTAGAGAATGTATAAACCAATGGTACCAACATGGATTGTTGGGTAGAGATAGACTTAAAGAAACAACTAAATTTTTCTATAAAGCCATCACATACTTTTCATGTTCTTATATTAATTTGATTATTCTTTTCCCTCTATAACTTACTGCTGTATTCATAATAAGCTTGAGCAGAACTATTTAACACAGAAATCAGCTGATTGTTGGCAAGATCCAGTTCTTCCTCAGGTCAACCATTTTCCATAAAATGTGAATGGTAATATAATATATAGGTTTTATGTTCTGAGGTGACTCTCACTCAGTTTTCCAGTACTGATATTTGATCATCAATATCAGTATTGTAATAAGACTTACTTACATGGAGTAGTTGAATCTTACCAACAATATCAGTATTCAACTATATCACAGTATGACCACTGTACAATTTAGTTTCATTACAGGATAAAATCATTAAGAAAAAGAGGCATTTTCTTTGCCTTCTGAACAGAATCTACATAATAGAGGACAGCATATTATATAATAGGTAGTTATATAATAGAGGCTATTTATCTCATAAGCTTACACTGAGACTGATTTTCACTGTAAGCTGTACTATAGATGGGCCCATCTCTCTCCTAGGGAAAACACAAGCAGTAATTAGGAAACTATTCTAGAGATTCAGGCAGTGATAGTATATTGATATAAATTACAAGTGCCTTCAGAAAATTTCCACAATCTCAGAGGGCTATAGGTTCCTACAGTTTCATATGCATATTGGCCATTTGTACATACTCTTTTGAAAATGCCTATTCACATTTTTACTATTTTAAAATCATATTAGTTTGCTTTTGCTCTTGAGTTGTTTTGAGGTACTTATATATTCTGGATGTTAATCCCTCATCAGATGTAGGCTGGTCATCTCTTCAACACTGTTGATTATTTTCTTTGCTGTGCGGAAGACTTTTACCTGGATGTAATACCATTTGGATGTGACACATTTGTCTTTTTTCATTTTGTTGCCAGCGCATATGAAAAAACGTTCATAATCACTAATCATCAGAGAAATGTAAATCAAAACCACAGAAGTTACTACTTCACTTCGGTTAGAATAATTACAATCAAAAAGACAAAAGATCATAATGCTTTCCACAAGCATGTGGAAAAAAAAGAAACCCTTGTCTACTAGTGTAAATTGCTATAACCATCATGGAAAGCAGTATGGAATTTCCTCCAAAATTAAAAATGGAACTACAGTGTGATACATCAATCCCTCTATTGAATATATAGCCACAGGAAATAAAATCAGTATATTAAAGATGCCTACACTCCCATGCAGCAGTATTCACACAAGCCAAGATATGGAATCAGCCTAGGTACTCATCAGTAGATGAGTGGATAAATAAAATGAGATATATTCAGGAATTAAAAACAATAAACTCCTGTCATTTGTGACATCATGAATAAACCTGGAGGACATTATAAAAGTGAAATAAGCCAGACACAAGAAGACGAATGCTTCATAATCTCACTCACAGTGAAATTTGAGAGCTGATCCTATAGAAGTAGAGTTGGCAGAGGCAATGGGGAGAGATTGGTCAACAGGTATGGTATTACAGTTAAATAGGAAGAATAAATTCTGGTTTTCTATCACATAGAAAGATGATTATAGTTAACAACAGTGTATGATGAATTTCAAATACAAGATTTTGAATGTTCTTACTGCAAAGAAATAATGAATGTATAAGGCAATGGATACTGTAATTACCCTGATTCAGTCATTACACAATATTTACACTGTCCCTCACAAATATGTACAATTACTATGTGCGAATTAAAAATAAAATAAAACTTAAGAAAATTAAATATAGGGCTGAGGATGTAGTTACGTGCTAGAATGCTAGATACTTAGCATGGGTGAGGCCTAAATTCAGTCTTCAAAACTCTAACTCCCACACAAATAGAAACCATAAATATAAACATAAACGAAGGTTACCATAGGAGTTGCACGTTAGCCCACAGACAGGCAGAGGGCCATCGCCCCGTTGCCACTTGAGCCTCCATCTGTATTAACATACTCAAGATTCAACTGGGTGAGGGCACAGGCCCTTTCTTAATGTTCGGTATTAACATTATCCAGCATTATCTGCTACATCTGCCTGACTCACTTTCCTGGAGCCTCCTTATCTTTCCAGGCTGACTCCTGTTATCCTTCACCTTCCTCTTGGAATAGTACTTTCTTTAATCTACTTATTCTGGTTAAATTTTTTTTTTTTCCTTGTGAATTCTACTACTCAATAAAAACAAACCCAGCTTGTTCCAGAATACCCAGACTGGTACTTACTTACCCCTCCTCTGGCCATTTTCTGCCTTATGGGCCAGCGTGGTTTACCATTGTGTCTGAGTGCAGTTAGAATACATGCTTTACACCCACACTAGAGTGAGATGCGTGGTCATCACACCTTGATGTAATTGAGTTTGTGTTTGCCAGAAAGTCGATCACAACCCTCCTTGTCTCAGAGTGGGATATGCCTTAAGGGTTCCACCAGGTGAAGCTCACACCTTTAATCCCAGGAGGAACCCCTTGCTGGATGTATTAACCAGCCTCAGTTTGTCATGTGAATCGTCTTAGCACTCAAGCAGTCATTCATTGTTTGCTTTTTAGTTTCTGACATTTATCTGATATTATTGTCATAGACATAGTGTATGGTAGCACTCAAGACCTGCACCGAGTCCAAATCCCTTCTGACAAATTATGACAGTAAGCCAGTGAATTTAGATAACCCTGTAGCAATACAGTAAATGTCAGTTGAGATCCTTCTCATTTGAAGGTAAACCATATATGGCTCGTTTTTGAGATTGTGGTAAAGAAGAAAGCATTTGCAAGATCAGTCACTGAGCACCAGTCTCCTTTATCCTGTTGTATTTCTTGTGTGATTGAAACAATGTCCAGAATTGCTGAGGCTACAAGAGGGACAACTTTATCAAAGCCTTGATAAGCTACTGTTAGGCTCCCTGAGCCATCTGCCTCTTTCACAGGCTATTCAGGACTATTGTTCCGAGAATTCCTTGGTTTCAGGGCTGTAGCTTCTAGCATGTCATTAATTAAAGTGGATATCTCTTTTTGCCTACCAGGTATCCTATATTGTTTTAAATTAATCACCTGTGTGGGCTCGGGGAGTTCTAGTGGTTCCCATTTACCATGTCCAATTAAGACTAGCCCAAGGGCAGCCTTACATGCCTTCTGCTTCACCATATTCGGTAGGGGAAACAATTCCCAATTAGGCGTAAGATCATCTCAGTAACATATTCAGGTAAAGGAGACCACCTCACATAAAGTTTGTTCAAAAATCTCAATTTTCAAACTTTCCCCTTAATCCTGTCAACTGGTGTATGATAAAGGACACAGGTGAATAGAGATGGAGAGGTACAAAGGTAATTTCAGACGGGTTTTCAGTGCAGGGGCTTCTTTCCTGTGGAATTGGGACATAGTATCCTCCAGCCTGCCGCCCCACACTTTGGGAATTTTCATGGAGACTTCATTTCCTACAGAGGATCAGTTATTAACTCAATTTCTAGAACCACTTTGCCTCTGAAGGATGGACAAAAGAGGATCAAAAATTCCATGTTTCTAACCAGAGTATAGCCTGTTTGGTGACCAGCCCTGAACCAGGAGACCACCAAGAGCCTCCTTCTTAGATCAAAATACTATCCTATTACCCAGGAAATTCCAAGGGATTTAGAAGCTCTAGGTCAGGAACTGGGGTCAAAGAACAAATATTAGCAGAAAGATAGTTCTAGCTACCCTATCACTCAGGAGATTATAAGGGTGTTTTAGTCAGTTTTTTTGCTGCTAAGACTAAATGACCAACCAGAACAGTTTTAGAGGAGAAAAAAATTTATTTGAGGGCTCACATTTTCAGAGGTCTCAGACCATAGACAGCTGTCTCTATTCCTCAGGGCTCGAGGTGAGGCAGCACATAATGGCAGAAGAGAGTGGTAAAGGGAAGCGGCTCACTTGATGATCAGAAGTAGAGACTCCTCTCTCCAGATGCAAAATATATACCCCAAAGGCACATCCTCAATGACCCATCTCCTTTAGCCACACCCTACTATTCACCTTCAGTTACCACCCAGTTAATTCCATCAGGGGATTAATTCACTGATTGGGTTAAGACTCTCATAACCTAATTATTTCTCCTCTAAACCTTCTTGCATTGTCTCACATATGAGTTTTGGGGGGGGGGGACAATTCAGATCCAAACCACAACAGGATATTAGGAGTTCTATGTCAGAAATGGGGAGCAGAGACCAATATTTCACGTTTGACTTCTTAGTGCTAACTATTAATTCTGGAAAACAATGGAAAATTTTCCACCAAATTTGGAGGAAGAATATGTGACCTCATGAGGAAAGCAATTTACTTTATTGACATTTTACTTTCCAATGTAATTGATTAAGATTTCAAACCTTAAAGAACTGACAAAATAAAAGGCTGAATGAGATTTTTCTGTTGCCGTAGAATTAAGACAGGAATGCAAAATGAAAAACAAGAATTGTTAGAGATCCCACTGTCAAGAGTGAAAGCAATTCCTTGCTCCAGCCAGCAGTGACCAAGTGGCAGCAAAACCAACACAGTCTCTAGCAGACAACCTTTCTCGACTTCTCAAGACAGTGGAGAGGAATCTGAAAAGAGAATGACCCTGGGATCATGGGCCTTGAGGGGAGTTTAGTATTAGAAATGAAAAATTGTATTCACCATCTTATGAAACCCGAGAAGGGGTCTGCTATTGTGTGATAGGAAGTCCTCCTTCCAAATTGTAGAATTCAGGCTGTCTACAAAGAGGCTGAAACTGGTTTCTACTCTCCAGCTGAAAGCTTGCTGGGCCATGAAATCTCCAAGGCCATCATGTCACCCTGGTGGAGTGGAATAGAAAAGGTGAAGAAGGTTAGCCTTATTTGGAGTTGCTGATTTTTGCACCAAAGTCCTGGTGACTGTTGTTTTAGCGGAGATTTTAGGAGATTCAATGCTTATCCACTATACTAGCATTGGCAGTACCCTTTCTTGGGTAGAAAAGGATGCCCACCCCTGCTACTCCATAACACTAATAAATACCAGTGGTTCTTGTGGTGCCATAGAAAAGACAACCAACTGACTTCAGCGGAGAAAGCTGAAGCCTCAGAGTTAACCGAGAGGTCATCACACAGCAAAGACAATGCTTACTAAGAGAAAAGAACCAAAGCAAGATGGGTGGTGTTACAGACAGACAGGGAGCAGTGAGCTTGAGATCATCTCTGAAAAACCCAGTGGTTAAGCAACCCTCCATTCAATCTCTGGTACTAGAAGAGAGAAAAAAAAAAAAGGAGAAGAAAAAAAGAAATGAAAACCACATCCATGATCTCTATTGAGACAGCACATCATCAGAGGCCACCAGCACCCATGGAACCACAGCACATCAGACAATACCAGAGACGCTGCTGCAGCACTGGACTGTTGCCTCCTCTTTCTTCTTTCTTCTTCCCCCACCAGCCTCAGCTTCTCTGCTCACCTCCTCCTCCACCACTACCACTACCATTCAGGGTCCTCTTCCCCCTCCCTTTTCTTTTACTCCTCCTCTTCCTTCTTCTCTTTGATATGGGTGTACTAGAAAGAAAGAATGTCCAAAAGGCGGTGTGGGATGTTGAACAGAGGTTTGCGAGTGTAGGGCATGGGGGAAGATGGTAAAAAGGCAGGACAGATCCGTGGGGTGCTGGGCGAGAGTCTTATGGTGGAAGGCTGCCAAGCTAGGCTGAATGTTTAGACTCCAGCTGTATGAGCAGGTGTTCCCACATTGGATGCTGTTTACATCTAACGGAGGACCATTTAATCCTTAAAGAGATTCGGGCCTAAGATTCTCTTTTAAAAGTTAATATACCTATCATTAGTCTCCATTCCTAGTAAAAGGATTTAAAGCAACCCTTTTTAAAGAAAATAGGAAAGTTGTGGGAAATTCCAATGAAAAATGATAATTTCTGAGCAAACATGGTAGTACACAAATATTTTCCCTAAAATTATACATGACAGGATATAGCACTGTTTAGATAGCTGCATTTTTTTTAATTTGTTTTTTGAAAAATTCTGCATATTCTATCATAAATTTTTTGTAACTAGCAATAAAGATATTTCTCTATATGCAATAAATTAGATGATCCCAGAATTCACTTTGGGCCCAAAGAGGGACAATATGGCACATTCTAGATCAGGAATATACCCTATGGCTATATAGACAGAATAAAATGGGAGGCTCAGGAAAGTATTTGGATCAAAATGCCAAAGATTTTAACCAAATGCTATATTATATGAGAATCAAATAAAAAGATATTTTTTTTCTGATCTGAATTATTTGAATTTACTACACAAAATGACAAACAGAAAAAAAAACAAGAGAAAAAACCCAATAAAACCATTCTCACTTTATATGCATATTTTATTAGCATCTCTTTACTCTAGCTCAATCTAGAGTACATACTATGTCATATTGTGCATACTTTAACCTCAAAGAAAAAATAAAATTTACATGTAATTCAGATAGCTTTTCTTATGAGCTAGAAAGACCAAGATAAAATAAAATAAAATCCCTTCCATTATACTCCTGAATTGAGTCAGCATGTTAAGCATGGAACCATGTGTCCCTTTCTTAGTCACAGAGAACCAGCACTGCTAGGTTATAAATTGGACAACGGTTGTGTCACCAGTATAGGACTAGGACTTCAGAAATAGCTGGGAAAGTGAGGAAGTTTGACAAACAGAACAAGAGGAAAGGGTTTGAGCTCTTTAGTGCAACCTGGGTTCTTACAGGTTCAGATAAAGGTGATATGTGTATCTGTATTCTTATCTCAGAAACATAGAAGAGATAGTCTGCCAATCATGTCTGTCTACAACCACAGATTTTATTTAGGAAAAATAAAGCAAAGCCAGAAAAACCAAATCCAAAAATAAAAATAAAATAACTTAGAGCCATCCTGACACAACAAAGCCTTTTTTTTTTTAAGTTCTCTTTGTTACTCTAATTACATAATGTAGACAGCTCTCCAAGAGACTCGCTAGCCCTCAGCCATAAACCCTGATGATTTTAGGGAAGTGATTAATTTAAATCTGTAACTTTCCTCATTCCCTTTTAAGTGGCCTTAGAAGCACTTTCCTGAGGAAGCTTAAGAGCTCTTACAACTCCCCTTGCTGGCAGCAAATAGGAACTGCAGCTTTCGTAGGGAGACAGGTCTGTATCTTGAAGGTAGCAGCTGATCACAGCATCAGCTTCTTATTTTCAAAACACAACTCCTTCCATATCTGATTTCCAAAAAAGTTTGGGCCACAGATTAAAAAAAATGAAAAATAATAATAAAATCTCCTGGAAATACTGTTTCCTACAAGTTAGACCAACAATGAATCTTGTGTTAATGTGTTTAATACACTAGTATAGCTTGGAAAATTTACATTTCTGAAATCTGACCCCAGAAATGACTGATGCTCTTTTAGACTTTTTTTTTTTTTCAGGCCGTATCTCTGCTTGATGCCATTCTCTCCACAGACCCTACCTTTGTGGCATAGACGGGAGGTTTGCCTTCAGTTGGACTTCTCCCATGCACTTCCTAGCCTTCTCACTATTCCTGCACATGGGCAGCTGTGATGTGTCACTTAAAGTCCACACACAGAGGAGCCTGCCCATGACCCCCAGCTGCCTCCTCTGCCACTGGGGGCATGCAGATGGTCCAGATGGTAGTGTTCCTCAGCCTCACCAGACCTAAGCTGAGCAGAGTGTCTCAGTGTCTATTTTAGTATTGGGTGACAGTTACTTTCATAACCTAAATGCTAGTTCTTCTACCACTATTTCTTAACTAAAATAATAATAATAATAATAATAATAATAATAATAATTTTAAAATCTTTCTTGCCTTTATCATTCAAAGTCTGAATGAATGAAAATTCTATTTCATTTTATTCAATTTGAAGTTTTATAGTTCCTTTAGTTATTTTTTAGAAACAAATAATTTTTCAACTTCACATAATCTTCTTAATATCCCTTTACTTTTTCATCAACTTCTGGCAATACTTCTTATCTATCTTCCACTTTAAAGATGAGGGAATGAGTACTTTGGTCTTTCTCTGCAAGGGATCTCTTCCTCCTCAAAGTCCAACTTGCAGTACACTTTTACAGATGATTAACACTGACAACCTTTCCAGTAATACTTGCCAAATCTTCCATACCCTGTCAATACCCAGTGATAAGATTTCAGAATCAATAGGTAATATTTACACTGTTCTGCTCATACTCACATTATTCAGTGATGGGTCCAGTTGTTCATTCAAATCACTTTGTGCTCCCTAAGCCTGTTGCCTTCGATTCTTGGTCACTTTAAGAAAACTCTTTTAAAGTCAGCTCAGTTCTTTTTTAAAATCCTGCATCAATTATTAAGTTCATGTCACATTTAATTTGCTTTTTATCTAGACAATGAATTTCATGACCAAGATTTTCTATTTGTTTTCTTTGAGATTTTTAATTGCCTTTTTTTTTTTTATACACTTGTGCTGGCCCTATTCATTATATCCTGTTTCTCCCCCCTTGTTTTTCTTATGCATGTTCTAATCACACTATGAAAATATTAAAGTCCTTCTGAATATCTTTATTTTCTTCAGGTCTGTGTTCTGGTTGTTATTTCTTTCTTGCCACTGGCTTGCCTCCCATGCTAGGTGATACTTGGCTATCCATTCCAGGCTCTTACAGAAGAAAGGTACCTGAAGTGAATATTCCCTGCTTGTGAGTTTTCAACTGAAGTTCCAGCTTTCCAAGTAATAAAATTGGCAGTGCTGTGTGGGGCTGAGCCAACCTAAGTGGATGGCTGTGTCCTTGCTCAACTCTGTGCATATAGGTACAGTCCCACCCTTTCTGTGAGAGGAGGGAACAATGACCACAACTTATTTTTCCCACCTGAACAAACCTGTTTTTGTAACTCTAGGGCTAAGAGGCTTCACTTCAGGGGAAGGGAGTAGAGAATCAGCTCTCTAAATTTCAGGATGAGAAATATTTTCAGTGGTTGGGGAAGTAACAACAACAACAAAAAAGCCATCCTTAGAGGGAGTGCTAATTCCCCGGGCTCATCTTGGGGTGTGCACACAGACTGTCCATAAAAATCTATTGATTCCCTATTTCAACTTCATTTCCCTTTCTTAATCTCAGTCATCTGCTAATTCTGAACTCAGGGTCTCTTGTGCATTCTACTAGACAGACTGGTGTCTTATTCTAGGCTGGCTTTATTCATTTTAAAGATTTACTTCCATCCTCTCTTTCTGAAAATTTTTGAAATGTTTGTACATTGATAACAACTTTTCCAGCTATCACCTTGCTCTCTGAGCTCTTTGGGGGCACATCCTTTTCAAACATTATACCTACCGTGTCTCAGTTCCACTCGCATTGGTGTTTCACAGAAGTGAAACAGAGGTGTCAATCATGTTGTCTTTCATTTCTCAGAGACATCGCATATCTTAGAATACCTAAGCATTTCTAGGCTCCAGTAGGAGTATCCATGTGAGGGTAAGCAGTAGAGGTTGCTATTGGAGGAGCCCAGTGATACAAAAGCAATGAACTCTTAGTGGCAATAGGTACTGATCATATTTTCAGCCTCATGAAAAGAAGTGAACTAAGCTGATTTGGGACCAAAGGAACTGTTTTTGTGGCATTTTTATTTATTCCTAGTCGTCTAACTGCATCGGTTTCAGTGTTTCTTTGTTTCTTTTATTTCAAACTTGCTTCTAAACACTAGGTTTTCTGACTTGGTGTCTCAAGAACATTGTTTCTTTCCCCCACATCTTTCTTTGTGGTGTTTCCACAAGAGAATTTAACTACAATTTTTGTCTTTTCACCACCATCATCATCATTGTTATTGTTACTTAAAGGATTGGATTTTTCTACAGTTCCTATTTCTAACCTCTGAAAATCCCTTTGGATTTTTAATCTGCGATTCCCAGTGTTTGCCAATTTAGGACCATCTGCAAATTAGTTAATGTGCAGTTTAGCCTTTCTTTGAAATCAGTAATTAAGATGTAAAGTAAAACTGAGCCCAAGACTAATTCCCTGGGCTTCCCACTGGGACCTCTCCTGGGCGCCATCACTCTTCATCGCCACCTCTGGTTTATCGTCTTCCAGCCAAATCTCAAGCTATTTCACTGGGTATATAATTAAGTTGATTTATGACAGTCACCAGATTAATGTCTATTTTGTAAAATGTTGTCTGAGATATATATTTATTTGACTTAGCTTTGTATTTACATATGTTGAAACATTTCATCCAAAGAACAGAATATTTTCAGGCTGGTTAACCCTGACATTTTCTGTTAGATGATTGCTTAATCTGGAGACATACTCAGAGAACCTTTTAATATTAATTTTACATTTAACTGCAGCCAAAGTTCAGCATCTAGAATATAATTACAATTCAGTGATCCTTTTCTTCTTTCTTCTTTATGACTTTAAAATAATTTTCTGGTACCTTTCTACCTCTTTAAAATAACAATAACAAAATCTTCTATCTTAGTAAATTTATTCACTTATTCCCTGTCTAGCATTAGAAGAATCTTTCATTTTCAGGTCTTAGGCATTTTCTATTAGCTGCCAATTATCTGTGTTTCAGACTGACATTCAGATAATTAAATATTCAGGTGCACTGATCTTGCCACCAAGGGTTTTATGAGCATTTGAGAAATTTGTTTAAGTTTAATTGGGAAATTAAGCCATGGGGCAATGTTACTGCAAAGCTATACTGCTGTGCTCTGAGTACCTAGACTAATCTAGGTCAGAAAAGCACAATAGGACATGCAAACACCCCCAAAGAACTCAAAATTGTGCTTTCAATGACTGCAAAATTTCGAGATTCTGTAATTTTCCCATTCTGGGACTTTGTCTTCCTTTGGTGTTTAGACCAGGCTCTTGTTCATAACCTAAATCTTCTTAATGATTTCTACCCCTGCCTCTGCCCTCTGGTTCTTTTCTCCCTTCAGAACTTACAAAGCATTTTATTACTTGTGTGTTTGCAAAACATAATGCTCTTTTCTCTGTAGTATCAGATAACATTCCTAGCACTCTGAATTAGACTCTGGTTTCTCTGTTTCTGGGAAATGCATCCAGACAGCAGTAAACACTTTTATTTCACTATAAATACACAAAGTTTATGATGTATATGGGACTGTGGAATGATTGATTGTTTCTTCCCAGATGATCCCTAGCTACCTTCTGGCAGAGAAGACTAAATGAATGGGCCTTTATCACTTTGTATTTTCTTTACTAACTTTGCCTTGTTTGTTCCTTAGTGTGATTGAAAATTAGCAAAAGGTAAAGGAAAAGAAAGATAAAGGGAAGGAGTAGAAAGGAGAGGACAGAGGAATAGAAAGAGGGAGGGAGGAAGAGAGAAAAAAAAAGAGAGTATCTGAACACATTTCTCATCTTGAATTCAAAATTAAAAAAACAAACAAACAAACAAAAAAAAACCCCCAGAACCTCCCGGATTCTTCTCAAGGAAAAATTTCAAAGCTACATAGTCACAGTTCCTCTGCTTTACTTTTTTGTAAGTAGAGCCATTAATGAAGACTCGTAAAATGCCTTTATAGGCAATTTTTGTGTCTAAGACTCTGGCAATCATGACCTTATAAGAGGATACAGAAGTATTGGCTTCACTTTTTAAGTATAAACCTTTGAACCAGGAGTTTGACTAAAAAACAATTCTGTCAATGATGTTCCAAGTTGAGCTCTTTGTTGTCAATTGGGCAGCTACTTGTCTCCCACAGATTGCATGAGCTTCTGTTGTCTTGACTTTTGTTTATTATTGTATTCTTGTCTCTGAGTCTATGCTAGTCTTTTCTTCTAACTGCTATTTTGCGTCGATAGTGACTTAGAGTAAAGTGTTTGTAGACCTAAAATAGAATGTGTAAGAATACTTAGACTGCTTTTTTGTTTCTCCATACATATCATATACATCCAGGTGCGTATATATCCATTAAGATATGAAATACATAATCTTAATATTATTTGTGTCATATCAGGATCATTTTCGTTCTGTGTACATCCTCTCACTTCTTGGTTAAACCTTTTTATAATTTCTCATTTTTTTAGGCAAAATGATAGACTGATAGCAATGTTAGCAGTGGAGATAGCATTGGGGAAAGCAGTGTTAATAGCTAGATAGAATTGATTTACCTAATACAGAGCCATTATTTCCCATCAGATGGTTTGGGGCACAGAACTATGACTGTAAAGACTTTTGGACCAATGACATCAAAACAAACTACGATCTCACATGCATCTCAATTTGATACACTATTAAGAAGACATACTTTTGAAACTATATGAAAATTTGGGAATCAACTGTTCCACCCTTTCAATCAAGAATAAGATAACTGAAGTTTGGAGAAGTAAATTTCTTAGCTAAAGCAGTACAGAGTGCTAGTAGCAGCTGCAGGGCTAAAATTGGGGTTAGACAGAGTTCTTTTGTTTTCCTTCAATGAGACTGTGACTTTATACATGGGTAACTGAAGTGCTAAAGAAGATACAGCTTTGCCTTTTGAGAGGAAATACTTATAGGTCAGGGCCAGCCACAATACAAACCTCAGGAAACACAAAAATGGGAAAAAAAGCATTTGTTTTATACTTATGAATTACAAAGTAATAGGTAGATTGACAATTATTGGAAGTCTTTAGCTCAGAGATAAATTATCAGGATATAAGCACAAAAATATACAACTGATGTTTGATATTAAAATTAGCTATACAGAATCTACTATTTAAAAAGGGAAACAACTTAAAACGTTAAAGCAATTTCCAAATATTCTCATCCTTTGCACTGCATACAGTTTGTTTAACGACCTTAAAATCTGAAAATTATGTTTTAAGAAATATCTGTTCTTCCACTGAAGAGGATATTTAAGTATAGAAGAGGTCAACCATCATGGATGCCATTAGATGGCAGCATTGCACAAAACTATTGTTTCAATTTAAGGAAGAAAAAGATTATTTTTAAATAACCAAGAAAAAAAAAAGTTAGTTTACAATACAAGTTGTATATATACAATAAAGATTTATTTATTGGCAGTAAGTTTTTAAAGTTAAAAAATAAAATGCAAATTGGAGATTCTGATACATGCAAAAGAGAACCTAGAATTGAAAGATTGAGAAAAAGCAATAAGAACATGAACATATATGACAAATAAAAGATCCGTCTCAGGAGAATGATCAGGACTTTTATCTGCCATGCAGGGTCTGTTACTACAGGTTGGCACTGCAAAGTTTGATAAAAAAAAAAAAAAAAATTGGGGGGGGGGGTCAAGATTGTTTTACAGAAACAAATAATCCTGAAAGTCAAATTTAATTTCATTCTATGATGTGTTTTCTGAATTAAAAAAAACGTATATACCAGCTCTCATCAGATGAATGGAGGTTGATAATTTTGAGGTCTTAAGAGCTGTGCATTTACCTAAGTATTATTTTGTGTGATAATGACTTACCATGTAAAAATACCTCTTTAATGAAAAAATTGAAGTTTAATAAATCTATTTTCATAATAATGCAGTTTATTTTTCAAGACCGATGTTACCCTATACAAAATTTGAATATAATATATGGAATGTAATTAGCATTTTTTTCTCCTGTATGATATTAGTAAGAAGACAAAGTTAAGACTACCTTCAGACTTTTTACATTACAAAACCTTTGTATAAAATATGACAGCCTACACACCTAAGTAGCATTCTACGCTGACAGAAGAATACAGAAGTTTTCTAAGTAGGAATGCAGAAGCTAGGAAGACTGCAAGACTCTACTTTTATTTTAAATTGACCCATGGCATATGTAAGGTTTGAAGAACACAACATAACTTTCCATCTTAACACTTTTCACTCCCCCATTCCTTCTTTTGTGTGACTAGCTTCTCATATAATGAGAGAAAAGTAGCCTATGGGGACCAGCTCAGTTCCGTGACATGTTTTAACAAGGTGAGATCCTCATTTATGCCAAGGACTTTTTGGTGCCTCAGTCATATCCTTTTAGAATTGTGGTTTGTCCTGTATCCAGATCTACAGTAGTGCAGACTCTGCTGCCAAATTCTAGCCACTGTAGTTGTCTAGAGGACTCTATGGAGTATTTTAGATCACACCCATAGACTTTGTTATATTGAAAGTATTTGATATCATTTGTGTATATGGAGATTTTTGAAGCTAAAGCCTTCCCCACTCTTCCAGAAGAAACACACCAAGAAGTTGCCCTGTGTCCAGGATGCCTGATTCTTTCATGCTCCAGGGCATATTTTTATCACCAGCTGTAGTCAGGGGGAAAAAAGCATCCCCACCCCGTGATGTAATACTGTACAATTAGGCACATAATGTGGATTTTATGCTTTTCTCTGAAACATCTGGCATGTACTACTCTCTAAAAGCAAAGCTTGGAGAGCCAGACCTCCTGTAGCATTTTAATATCAATGTGCCTTTTCACATATTAGTTGTCTAATGTTTGTGCCAGTTTTTGAAAACACCACATCCTAAATATCACCTCTTGAACGAGTGTCAATTCAAAATGCCTGCCAGGGGGTGATGTGTTTGTAGGGGGGAACTAATATCTTCCCTAATCTAAATACCAAATGAATTTTAGATTGTCATTCTAGCCCAGCATTAGCATTGGCCCTTGGGAAAATCATTGTTTATGTATTCATTTCAGATTCTCAGAATTAAGAATCGATCTATTTAAACCTTGTTGCTAACATTACGTCTGCATTTCTGACATATTAGGAAAATATGTATAGTTATTACATTTGTCCACGGAGGAAAAAAAAAGTTAGCAATAAAATAGTTTTAAATAAATTATCTCTAAGATCTCAGGGAAAAAAATGAAGTAACTTGGGGAAAAGGCAAAATACTATTTAGAAATCCTTGTGCACAAAACCCGTTTCACTGAAACCCATGATCTCCTCCAGGCAGGGAAATATGACTTAAAGAAACTACTCTAGCAAAATAGGCTGGTCTTACTTGTTAAGCCCCCTTCATAGGATTCTTCTTTTCTCATATAATCCATCTGGGAACAAAAAACTGATTAAAAGAAAAAACAAAAAAGAAACACAAGTGACACAAAATTAAAACTAAATAAAAGGAGAGAAGAAAAAATATATGTGATTCACATTCAGAGATTTTACTAAAATAGTAAAATGTTCATAAAACACAAGTGTAGATGCAAAATGACTTGTATTCCTTTATAAAAATGGTCAGTTGCATTAGACGTTTCTTTTAGTTATGTTTTTAAATTAAAAAAAAAAAGCAATTATGAAATTCTTTTAACTAACTGTAACACTAGTGAACTCTAACATTAAAGATTGTAACAAAAAATATTATGTTACATAGGCAATTGTCCACACCCCTAATTTCCTTAATTAATACAGTTAATAAAGTTTATCAGGATACTAATTTCAACATGGAAATGTTAGGTTGATTCTGAGCATTAGTCTTAGTGCCTTAGAGCCATTTTGGTAGTAATATCAGAGACACCACCATTGCTCTTGAACTCACAGGGCCTTGGTTTCCTCATTTATGAGGTTACAAAGAGTTTCTAAGGGAATATCCAGATCTGAAATATTGAGTCCGTGGATTTTAATATCATATTCTATAATTGCACGGTAAATGCCTTACTATACAAGAATGTTAAATTTGTTATTTGTACATTTTTGTGATTGTACACACCATAATGGGTCTTGATAAATATCAAAAAGAAATGCCCACAACATCATAATATGAAACATGTTAGAAACAGATGGCACTGTGGATATCTTTAAGTAGAAAGACAGATGGAGCAGGACTTAGACTCTAACCCTGGAAGCTTTGAAGGGGTTGAATGACAGGACTTATTTTTTCCTCTCATTTAAAGAGCAATTTGGTACAAGAATGAGGAGTACTGTTTCAACTCTATGAAGCAGTATATGGACAGAAAAATAACTGAGTTCCAGCAAGATGGTGGACTGGCCTACAGTGAAGCAGTGCTACTACATTTTGTGAAACGCTGTCTAATATATAACAATATTGTTTCCTAAAACATAAAGATGAATTATAAAAACAGTAAAATCCCTAGACACAGAGTCAATGGGGGTAACTATAGATAAAACATAAGCATAGGAACTAGGATTTTGGTCTCAGGGATATGAGTTCAGGAGGAAAAGAAGAGTGAGTCTCTGGCTTCCATCAAGCATGGAGTACAGAGTCAGAAGCCTGGAAGGAATGAGCTGTCAGGTCAAAGTCAGCACAAATGTATACATTTCCCATTGAATTCTGGATTTGGGAATCCTATGATTCTGCCCCTTTCTTAAAGAACAGCTCTGGGAAGAATTAAGAAAGCTTATTTATAGATGAATAAATAAATCTCTCAGGAGAAAAAAAAAAAAAACTCAAGTCCAAATCCATACACCCATGTTGTGTGTGATTCCCAGACAGAGAAATTAATGGAAAACACCAGTGAATCTCTGGGGCATTTTGCAAAAGCAAATATAGGAACTTTTTTTATAATGGAGAGAATACAAGAACCCTGTGGATGGTGACTATAAATAACAACAGCAACAATAAAATACCAACTGGAGATAAGTTCACAAGAGTCTGGCAGGGATGTTGGCCAAAGAACACAACACTTAGGTAGGAGGAATCAATTCAAGATATGTATTGTAAAATATGGTGACTTTAGTTAATAACAAAGTATTACATACTTGAAAATCACAGAGAGGAGATTTTAATTGTTCTCACCAAAAAGACAAAAACATGATAAAGATATAAGATGATGCATATGCTAATTAGCACATTTAGCTATTCTGCAATGTAGATATATTTCAAAACATTATGTTGTATATCATAATTATATACACTTTTTTATTTGTCAGTTAAATAACAATAAAAGATGAACTCACAATAACATTTTTAGCCACATAAGGAAATCACAATCATAAGAAAAACTCAGCAGAAGAACAATTGCCTTCAGAAATCGAAAATCAAACTGTTAGTATAAAATAAGTATGTGTGAACAATATGTAAATCAGGAGGATGGGAATACAGATTATTATTTTCTATTTAATACTTTCCTCTGGTCTATAAAATGTTTGACAAATAATTGATTTATTTTGGACAAGAAAACTGTCATGAAGGATTCCATTTTGCTGCATTCAATATACTGATAATTGGAAAAAATTCAGGTTGCTGTAGGTCAAAGGTAATACAAATGGATAAATTTCCCGTTGAATTCTAGGTTTTGGAATGCTGTGGGCAATTCTCTATTTTGGTTTGTAAAACACTAATTTTTAATACTTGAAGAAGCCTTCTATTACTTTTTCCCCTCCCTGACCAATACTCTGGGAATACTTAAGTAACAATAGAAATAATTATTTTCCTAACTCAGTGTCATGCACCACTAAAATTTCTTTCCCTTTTTCCTGAACTCAATATAAAGGGTGTGGCAGTCTCAATTGTGAGATATTTTTATTACTGTAATATATTATCTTAATTTGATGATTAAGGTATATGGTAATTCATTAGTATCTGAGGTTGAAGGCATAAGACAGGCAAATTACATTAGAAAGCATAATTTTGAGTTAAAAGTAATCATATATCTTCCTTGTATGTCTGCAGGAGTACAAATAACCTTTCTTATTCTTTAAAAAAAAAGTCAGCTTGGAGCCCGGGGAGAGGGGGCACACTCATCTCTCATCAAGGGGAGGGGGCAGGGCTAACAAGGAGCTGCCTTCAAAGATGGTTGAAAACCCAGAGGGAGTTTCATCACAGGTTTTTGGCATTGGAAGATCTTTGAAGATTTTTGGATTTTCGCTTAACAGGTGGTCTCCGCGCCTGCTGTTCTCTCTGCTGATCTGAAGCCACATAGCCCAGCATGAAGCCTACCTGCTTGGATTTCTGGAGGTAAGACCCCAGGAACCTTTATTTATTTATTTATTTTACATCCAATGATTGCTTTTCTTATAGGAGGGTTACAATTTTCCTTCCCTTCTTCCCCACCCACTACCAACTAACACCCCAGGCTTTGAGCATCAATACCTGCCCCTCAATTATATCAGATAGGGAAAGGCAGAAAGGAAAAGTAGCAGGACGGAAAGTGTCCACTAGATGGCAGACTTGATTAAGAAGAATAGAGAGTTGAGGCTGTGAACTCCGGGTACCAAATCCGATGGGAGCAGAGAAGGTGCTTTAAGAATTGGCGCCTTTCATTTTGCCTGGTAGCTCCTCTGACCTGCCCTCGCCCCGGCCCCCCAGGTGTTCCGCGCGGAGGGTGGCAGCGCTGTTTTTACATTCCGCAAGGAAGTGGCACTTTAGGGAGTGACATCTGCCACTTAGCCTGTTAAGCACTCTGTAATGCTGTCACTGGAGGCCAGGGATGCCTCTGAAGGTTTAGTTTGGGAGGTGGCAACCTCCAAAAGAAAGAACGTCCCACCCACACAGAAAGCCGGACACCTGTTGTTTAATGTCCCAAACGGAATACTGGTATCGTTCCTGATTTTGAGAGAATGTGCTGTCCACAAACTCTAAATCCTCTGGCATGATAAACTGGCCCAATCCAAGAAATAGAAATTGGACAGATTATCAATTCTATTTTCAATTCGTACTGGCAAGTTATTTATTGTGTCATCAGCATCTATCAGATTTACAGAGTACCTCAAGATTGAAACAAATATTATGAAAACTTTACTTAGTATGCAGAATGGACCCTATGTTTTGTTCAGCTCTGACATGTACTCTAACATGCACCCTTTAAATTTGCTTGCTTCATGCAGCCAATGCAATTTATCAGCAGTTTGGGGCTATTTAGGAAACACTCATATACTTTTTTCTTTTGTAGATAGCCTTTGTGTAACAAACACTGGGATTCCAAGTGACCACTGAAGAATTACAGAATATTCACCATCAGGAATGAAGCTACAGGACTTCGGTTCATTTTTTCACAACACCTAAGAGTCAGCTGTTCCCAGTTTCATTTTTTTGAGCACAGAAATTCAGGCATAGAGGAGGTAAGAATCTTGTAAAGATCATGTAGCTGGTAACTAAAAAGTAGAATTTGGACAGAATGACTCAGGACAATTTCAATTTCCCATTAGAAGTTTCTTTATTGAACAATAAGTTTCATTATTTTCTTAGTTCAATTTGAACATTATAAACACTACAACTCTATTCTACTTAGTGCTTGCATATAGGATTTTATATCTTACATTTTATAAGAAATGCCATATTTAATATCTTGTTTTCCTTGATTTATAAGTAAGTAGACACCAAATCTACACATATTCTGATAGCAGCTAATCTTACACTAGGGACTCTCAATTGATTTAATCAATTGTGATCTAGAACATATACTTATCTTTTCCAGACAAACATGGAATGATGGGTCAGTCTATTTGATATACAAAACTTAAGGATGAAAATGAAACTGACATAGTGGTTATGTGACCACAGCCTAATAATAGTCCATTGTCTTTTACTTTTGCAGTTATATAAATCATTGATATTATAATTTCTGTATGTGCTGGTGGGATATGCTGTGTGATAACCTTATTTTAGATCTTATCTTTCTCCTATACTAACAACTGAAGTGGAATCAAGAACTGCCATTCTTGCCCACCTTTTTTTAATCTTTTTATTTTGCAAAAATTTCAGATTTGGAGAAAAGTTGCAGAACTTAGGAGTTTTCATGAACCCTCCAACCAGCTTTCTCTCATGTCCACCTGCTACTTAGATAGTACATTTATCAAAACTGAGATATTTGCTGGTAAAATGCTATTTACTGAAGACTTTACGCAGATTTTGCTAATTTTTCCACCAATGTCTTTTCTTGTTCCAGTCCAGTCTAGGAGACCTTGATACAGATCCCACCCTTCTCGTTTTATGTAGTTAATGTTGAAATGTGATGACGGTGGATTAATTCCTCCAATTCCGCTTCTTGTTTGCTTGGAGATGAACCACTCTACAGCCCAGAATCTAATGCAACTATTTCTCATTGCTGTTGTGCCAAGTGGGAACCCTGTTGTACAGACCCAGGCCAGGATGTTTCAGGTGGGTTAGTACTACGAAAAAAAAATGAAAAGTAATTACGCCTACAGTTTTCTAAAGTGGAGCTGGGAAACTGAGGACATGTGCTAACACTTACGCCACAGAATGTTCCAATAGACTTGGATAAGCAACTGAAGTCAGTATTCCCACTAGCCTTCAACAGTATTCAGCTGGTAGTTAACTAACCAGTCAGAATGGGCTTGCAATTTAGGATTTCTGCCCATCCAATTAACTGCCTGTGAAAACAATTACGGTGGAAATCCCCTATGAAAATCCTCTCTTGCTTGGGCATGGTGGCTCATGCCTGTAATCCCAGGGACTCAGGAGTCTGAAGCAGGAGGATCTCAAGTTGGAGCCTGGACTCAGCAATTTAGTGAGATCCTGTCTCAAAATAAAAAAAAAATAAAGGGGCATGGGAGAATAGCATAGGGGAGTATGCTCCTGGGTCCAATCCTTAGTTATTCCCTTCTCACTGCCCCCCCAAAAAAGAAAAAAACTCTAAACAAAAAGCACTCCTGTAAATATTTGCCTTAAATAACACTATTCAGGGCTGCTCTGATTCAGAGTACCTGTCCTCCCCTGCCCATTTTTTTTTTCCAACTAAATGCTATTTCCTTTGACCTCCATGTCAATCTTTTTTTTTTTTTTTGAAGTTAACAGTGCCTCAAGCTCATTACCAATTTTTCTGTTCCTTACTTCACTGAGCTACTTTAAAAAGAGGCTTTTTCATTCCTCCTGTTTTAAAAAAAAAAATCTCCAAGCAATGCTTTGTCATTGCAGAGATACAAATGGATTTTTGAAGACTCATTTTCGAGACTTTTCCTTTTCATTTCTTAGTTTATCCAATGAGCAAGTCAATGCTTCTTTGGGAAGATTCCTGGGGAGGTCTCCACACCATCAGGAGTCTGTGATACATGAAATCTGGGTATCCCTGATCAGGCCATTGCAATTTCTTTCCTCACTAATTTCCCAGCATCATGAGTCATTCAGTATCAACACAAAACATTTTGCAATTCTCTATCGTTCATACAAAATAATTGTTAGCTTTCCTAGAAAAAGAATTTTAATGTAAATTTTTAAACAGGCGTTTTAATGTAAGTTTCCAAAAGGGATCAAAAGACAATCACTTTTAACTCCATATTTAACAGGAGAGATCTTTACGCACTGACAACCACTTATAAACAATACACTCAAGACCGTCACTTGGGTGATATGAAGAGGTTACATTTTTTATTATTATAATTTTCGGTGGAACTAATGAGGCTGCCTATATGTGATTGAAAAATAACTTTCTGGTTTCTCAGCTGCCAGCTCTGTGCTTGGGTTATGCCCATGACAGTCACACAGATAGGAAGCGTATATTAAAACCAGAATCAAAGGCAGCAGGAGTGGGAATCAGCCTACATTAATGAACCGTTGAAGCCTCTCTCTGGCTCGGATGAACACTAAATCACCGGTTAGATCTCTGGTGATTTCCCACTTGAGAGATGTGAAGGGAAAGACACATTCGGAGTAACACCAAAGCCACAGCGACTTGTCAAAATACTTTCTAACATACAGGTTTAAAAATTACTCAAAAAATGATCTCAATAGAGCTACTGGAAATATTCCCATGAAGCATTTGATTTGGCAGTGGCCCTTAAAAGGGCAAGCCACTGCATGTGAGGCATCGGGATTCACCTGACGCGCCTTCCCTGACAGTATCAACCACTTTGGTCACAGTTAGCAAGAGTTCTTTCATGACTCAATGTGAAGAGGAGAACTAAGTGACATGGAATTATTGGTCTTTTCTCAAATTGACAAGATAATTATGTTAACTATTCTCTCTCTCACTTGTGAATACCTGCACTGCAGTTAACCCATCCATTATATCATTATTAAATAAACTAGACATGCCAAGTGTTGGGCTAATTTCTGGCACAAATGAAGAGACTTGGAGCAGACCTTGATGCTAATGTTTTTTTCTTATACTTGGAGTTTGCATTATGGAAACAAAGTTTGCCCTCTTTCTTTTGTACCTTGTAAATAAGTTGTATCTTATTTTAAATTAAGTTGATAATGCAGAGTGAACAGCTGTTCTCTTTTGTTTAGGAGATGCATGGTTGTTCAATGTAATTAAGTGTTTTCTTGGACATGTGTTTCTGTGCCTTATGTGGTATAGGAGCAGGAGATTAGTGAAACTCATAATCCTTACATTTTTTAGGAAATACTTGAGGCAAGAAGGAAATGGATAAGAGGGAGAAAAGTAAATAAAATAGGGCAGGATGAAAAAGTATTATATTAGCCAGCACTGTGGCACATGCCTGTAATACCTGGGCGTGGGAAGCTGAGACAGGAGGATCATGAGTTCAAAGCCAGCCTCAGCAAAAGCAAGGTGCTAAGCAACTCAGTGAGACCCTGTTTCTAAGTAAAATATAGAATAGAGCTGGGAATGTGGTTCAGTGGTTGAGTGCTCCTGAGTTCACTCCCTGGTACCCTTCCCTCCAAAAAAATATTGTTAGTTTTTATTTTGCTAAAATAAATTTTGGTTTATTTAGTGCATTTTTCCATATTCACTAGCTATGCTTTGGGATCAATCACATTTATGTTTAGAAGATATGTAACACTTGGAGTAGATGATAACTAGCTTCCCTAGCAGCTGTAAAAATTCAGTGTAGGGTCAATAAGGGCTTAGTATGTTAGTTAAGACTTCATGGCAAATGTGAAATCTGGACAGGATTTTGAGGAGTAGGTTTGTTTTAGAAAGTGTGGGAGAAACAGCAAAATAATTCTAAGAGGATAAATTATGAGAATAAAATTCTGGAGTTAGAGAGCTGAAGATGTGTGTTGGGAATAACGGTGGACCTACTTTATGTGGGAATGTGGGGAGACTTCATCTTAGAGGTAATGGGAAGATCCAGAGGCCTAGAGTGCAGAAAAGGCATGATTAAAGTTCTAGTTCAAGAGATCGATTTAGAATAAATATGATGAGGTAAATATGGGGAGTAATTACCTTCAGGATGACAAGTTGGAAAGTTTTGCAGTGGTGTGTTTGTGTAACCAAAGGGTCTAAAATACAGTGGGGAAGGCGGAGATTATAAGGGAAGAGAAGAATATGAGAGGAGATTCAAAGCTGAAATTGTCAGGATAAGACTTTATGCCTAATTAGATTTGAGTAATGAGATAGAGAGGTGAATTGATAATAATATGAGTGCTGAGACTCCAAGATGAAGTAATAGTGATCAAATAGTTCAAAATGAAACCAGGAATATGTGCATTGCAGAGCTGTAGTGAGAAGTGAATAAAAATACATGGAAGGTGCTTCAAAACTGTAGAATCATATGGATATAACCTCATTAGAGAAGAGGAAGTCTGAATCGCACTCAACAGAGTGAGCAGGAGATGAACTCTGTGTAAGGAGTAGTGTGTTTATCGTGATCCCAAGTGGAGGTGGTCAAGAGTGCAGTTCTCACTGGTGGCACATGCCTGTACTCCCAGTAGCGTGGGAGACTGAAGCAGGAGGATCACGAGTTCAAAGCCAGCCTCAGCAACTTAGCAAGGCCCTTAGCAACTTAGCTAGACCCTGTTTCTGAATAAAAATACCAAAAGGGATGGGGATGTGGCTCAGTAGTTAAGTGCCCCTGGGTTCAATTCTTGGTAGAAAAAAAAAAAAGCCATTTTCAAGTACCTCCAAGGCATAAAAATGAGCTGGGTGCATGTAAAACACACATATGCTTTTACTCACACATTTCATTTAACACAATCATTATACTGGGTATAGAGCCTTCACTTTAGAGATGAGAAACATGACAATAAGAGATTTTTAGTGAAATAAGATATCAAAATTAATAAACAGTGAAGTGGACTTTCTAATTTCAAGGCTGATAATCTTTTAACTAAGCCATCTGTACCTTACTTACTCTTAGCATAGCCACAGCTTTTCTGAACCTTGGTTCCTGTACTATAAGGTGGAAATGATAATATTTAACTTACACAGCTGTTATGAGGATAAAGAAATGTGAAAGGATTGTGAAACCCCATAGGTATTGAACAGTATTAATTCTTAGTGTATAATGATCGACACCAACTTAAACTTTTCATGGAAAAGACCGCTAAGAAATGGTTGAAGTATGGCAGGCATTCTTGAATCATCTGACTTAAAATTTCCAAAACTAATTTTTCTTGGACAAATCAATCTCAAATATTTCCTCCATTTGGTTTATTTATGCCAAGTAATACAAAAAAGTTGCTATCTTTTCTAGTTAGATGAAAACTTGAGAATCATTTAAAATTTACTACAAAACTCCTTTATCTCCAATCTTAAAATTTCTGGAATATATTACACCAACATAGGTCTTTCCTAACGACCATATATCCATGCGGAACTAATGGTAAAACTTATTTTAAAGCCCTGAAAATAACTGAAAACATGTCTAGGCTTTTGAAATTAAGGTTATCTTTTTGTTCCATAATATCATATTTGTCTTCTGTGAGAACCATCCACATTCAATAGCCATCTGTATATTAGTGCAAGAATGATAATGACAACTGATAGAACATAAGAGCTGAGTCCATTCGCACCTATCAGAGCAAAATCAAAACAAACTGCATAGTGACACAAATCCAGATTTGAAGCTTCCTGCTCCTTAAACTAGTTTTATGTTAATGAAACAATTATTAGAACACACAAAACTCTTCCTTTTTAATTTGACAAGTTCAGTGGTGATATGAATTAATTGAACCATTGGTGTGATAATAAGATGCAGTTGGTGTGATTTATCAGATGATGACATCATTATAGGCAATGCTTCCATGGAAAACAATGGCTATTACCATTTCCCGAAGAAAGCAGGTAAACATAAACAGAGGCTATGGCTGCCCAAGTCAGAAAGATGAGGGGTCCATTGTGGGTTTTATCCAAGTGCACCTTTCAGGACAGTCACGTAAGAGGTACACTTACTAATTTTGCTCTTATTTTTCCATTTTCCACTAACAATATCAGTATTGAGCTTTGTAGGCTTTTCCATAATCTTAGCCTATTTAGCTAAATATTGAAGTGAAAAACTCATATGTCTCCAAGAGCTTTGTGTTCTAATGTTGGTAATTACAGGGTCATCTTGGGTTTTTCTTTTCATGTTGCATTATCTTGCAGAGATATTTTCACAAGTTGTTATTCTAGCAGAATAATCCTCTAGGGTTCTGCAGCTTGAGAAGCAAAGCCTACGCTTTTTCTTATGCGATTCAGAGAGAATATTACATGCTACCCACCTTCTAGTGGGGGAGAAAGAAATACATGATCACAAAGTTCCTTGATTTGAAAGAAAAAAAAAGAAGAATGGCATTTACATTGTTATATTTCTTTATATCTTCCATGGCTCTAAGATAAATCAATCAATGTCATGGATTCCTGAGGTATAGTTATTTGGACTTATGATTTGTTTCTGCTACATAGGGACACTAGGATATACTTCTATATATTCATACAATAAAAATTACATCCAGGCTCCAGAATGAGCTTGTGCCCATGCTGAGAAGATTATATCTTTAAATACCAAAGAAATAATTATTTTTCATTAATCTTATATTAATTTATTGAACTTATTATTTTTAAAATTAAATTTCTATACATTTTGGCAAATTTTTAAATATATACATATATCTGTTAATTTAATTTAATTCTGAAGGAGGCTTGATCAATCCCAGTTTTAAAGACAAAGTAAGATGTGGGGTAATCATATAAATTATTATACAAAAAGAAACACTTCTGAGAGAGAAAGAGAATGTTGTTGCTAATTAATCCAAGACAAGTATAAATCAGGACTGTCCTGGAATTGGAAAATATGGCCAACCTGGGAGAGAGGCTACCAAGGAAATATAATAGGAAAGTGGCAGAGCCAGAATATTGTTCCTGGCCTTTAGGACTTAACTTCTTCCAATGCTTCTTCCCAATAGATTTGTGAATTTTTCTCATCTACTAATTAGATATGATTAGAAGGGAAAATGTCAGGGATCCCTGCCTGTAAAACATCAGTTCCAAATCAGGTACCATATCTAGTTTATCTAACTTAAAACTTCAGGTCTTCAATAAATTCTTGTGTATCCGAACCAAATCATACTACTGACAGGTCCCCGATTTAGATGCATTCTTTAGATGATAAGGAGTTTTCCAGAGTCAGTGATGACTACTACTACTACTACTACTACTACACACACACACACACACACACACACACACACACACCACACCACACACACACACACAGGGATACTCAGTCAACTATTCCTTCCTTCTTTCTTAATCTTAGTTTACAACAATCCACACAGGAAGTTTAATGATTTCTTCAAATAGTCCTGCCGGTTTTTACTTTGTTTGTTTTCACGTCTTTACTGGTAGCATAGATGGGAAACACTTTATTTTTGTAGGATCTTTGGTACAGGAGGAAATTTTAATTTAGTTAACCACATATAATTATGAAATGTATCATCTGCATATGAGGAGCTGCTAAGAGAAGTGACCTAATAAGAGGATATGGGAAATATTAAGGAAAAGAAATCAGACATTGTAATCATGATACTCTGAATAAAAACCAAGGTCTGCCATTAAATACCTTTGTAACCCTAGTCAAGTAATTTCACTCTCTGGGCTTCAGATTGCCCATCTGTAAAGCAAATCAGTTAGGGTAGATGATAATAATATTTTAAAATTGTTTTAATATTCTGTCATTTTATAAACCAGATACACTTGTTGCTGTGATATGGTCCTCACTGAAAAGATAAAAGGAAATTTCCATTGCTTCCATCCTTTTGTTCTTTCACCTTTAGAATGTCACCTGCATCCTGAATGTTGTTCCCTTTCTAAAAGAAAGAAGATTCTTCAACTTTAAATTTCCATTTTACTATCATATTAATAAGAGCTATAAATAAAGGTTAAAATGAGGAAGAATTATAGCTTGGAAGAGTTTTTACTTCCAATCCTATTTAAATATTAGAAAGTATTTCTGGAGATTTTGCTGCATCATCAGGTTATCAAGATGACAGATGTCCATTTAATGTTTAATTCTATCATTTTGCCATTGGTACTTCACCCACTATCCTGTTCCCTAAAGGATTTGCTTTACATTTAACCTGGGCACAATATGCAGCTGTGGGACTGTGGGTATATTTCTTACCCTATCAGTGCTTGTTTGTGCATCTGCAAAATGGGGATGACAACACCTACTTCTGATCTTAGAAAAACGGGGCGGAATTTCATGTTAAGCATTGCATGTAAATAAAGCATTCTGACCACTTTTAAATAAAATTAGGCAGTCACTCTGTAGCACATAATTTATGAATCAGAACGCTGCTTCTTATTTCCAAATTATTATTTTGTCTTATTCCAGGTCTTATTTCTTGCAGAGAGTGTTGTGTCTGTTTACTTTCAAATAAAAGAGCATTACAGAGAACTTGAAGTATGTACTCCTGAAGTGTTGAAGTTATTTTCTACATTATTTCTCAGAAGGCATATTTACATTCACAATAATTTTCTGTTGTTAACCATGTTATTATCCTTTGTTCACAAGGTTAGAGGACACAGAAATACTGGTTGAGACTTTAATTTCTTTATCATATTTAGCTTAAGCCGTATTTGTTTTTTAAAAGTGATTTATTTATAAATTTGTAAGTTTTCATTGAACAAATATAAAAGTCATTTTGAGAATTAATATAATTGTTTTGGGCATTATTGGCAGTAAGAGAAGTATACCTTTTTAAATTTTGACACTTCATGGTTTTCTTGATTTTTGTGGTAAATTATTAGGTAGCCTAAGAAGTAAGGAGCAAGAAAAACAAGATAATGGAGGTGTTACGAATAAGATATTAGATGTCCCACAAAAGATCATGTGTGAGCCAATGCAAGAAAGTTTAGAGGTGGAATGATTGGGCTATGAGGGCCTTAACCCAATCAGTGCATTAATCCCTGATAGGGATTAACTGGGTGGTAATTGTAGGCAGGTATGAAGTGGCAAGAGTAGGTGGGTCACTGAGGGCATGCTTTCAGGGTTTATATTTTTGTCTATGGTGAGGGAAGTCTCTCTCCTCTCCCCTCCCCTTCCCTTACCTCCCCTCCCCTCCTCTCCTGGTCTCCTTCTCTTCCTCCTCCTTCTCCTCCTCCTCCTCCTCCTCCTCCTCCTCCTCCTCCTCCTCCTTCTCTTCCTCCTCCTCCTTCTTCTCCTCTTCCTTCTCCTCCTCCTCCTTCTCCTCCTCCTCCTTCTCCTCTTCCTCCTCCTTCTCCTCCTTCTCCTCCTCCTCCTTCTCTTCCTCCTTCTTCTCCTCCTCCTCCCCCTCCTTCTCTTCCTCCTCCTCCTCCTCCTCCTCCTCCTCCTCCTCCTCCTTCTTCTTCTCTCTCTCTCTCTCTCTCTCTTTTCCTGGTTCCATGTCCTGAGCTGCTTTCCTTCTTCACACTCTTCTGCCATGATGTGCTACCTCATCTTTAGCCCAGAGAAATGGAGTCAGCAATCTATGGATTGAGACCTCTGAAACCATAAGCCACCCAATAAAATTTTCCCCCTCTAATTGTTCTTATTAGGTCTTTTGGTCAAAGCAGCAAAAAGCTGACAAAAACAGAAAGCATTAGATTTTAAACTTCCAAAAGAAAAGGGAATTCTCTCTTGCTCATTTTCTGTCTCTCAAAAATATTTAAGTCAATGTCTTACAGAGATTAAGTGCTCAGATTACACACAATATTTGATGTTCCAAGTAAGAAATTTTATAGATCATAAAATTAATTTTAGTTTTGTGGTGAATTAAAATACTTTGGCATATAATTTATACTTCAATTAGAAAAATTCTAATTCTCAGAAGCTTCAAAGTCAGACAACTTTGAAAATATCCAATTGATCAGACTGCACATGATTCAGTAACTCTCAACATAAAACACTGAAAGACATGTTTAACACAAAGTTGGTAATCTGTGATTCTTACTGCAAGTCAAAGTAGTTTAAACAATGAGAAAGAAGTAAGGCATTGATAATCTTAAAGTTTCCACACAATGCAGAACTATTTTGTCAGTATTCAATCAATATTCATGAGTAAGAAATGGTTCTGGCATGTGACAGGAGATAAATAAATGGTAGGGCCGTTATTATTAGGCATCTTTTCAAAGGTGTATTTTAAAATGGGGATATAGCTCACTGGTAGAGTGCTTGCCTAGCATGTGTGAGGTACTTCATTCCCCAGCACTGAAAATGGAAAGTAACCATGATTGTAAATAATAGAAAAAAATTAGTGAAAAAACATATTCGTTTTTATTTTGTGCATCTATTACTTCTCCACTGCCTGCAAATGATATTTGCGAGTTCAAATGTTTTCTATTGAAATAAGGCTGACAATGTGGTACTAAGTACCAGTGTAGTAAAACTGATGTGGTCTTGAGCAGTGTGTCAGACAAATGAACAGTGCCAGGAACAGCCTCCAAGCAGATGCATTAAATCACTGAATTGACTAAAGCATTTTTCTGTCATCATGAGCCTATGTTCAGCTGGTTGGTAGGCTGGTTTCTACCTATAGAATTTTATGAATCAACCAGGCTGGCCTTGCTGGGAACATGAGAGGCACTGCTCGTTGTGTTATGTTGTATGGATAGTATTTACATGATTTGTTCTTATCTCTAGTGGTCTGAGGAAAGATTATGTTTCCAGTCTTTAGTACACATAAGAGGACATGAAATAAATATATTGGGGACTTTACCGCACTGTCAGCATGGGACTCAGACCTGCGATCTGGCTTCTGAAGGTTGAGGTTATGTAGCAGCTTACACCAGAGAAACCTTACACCTGCCAGAAGATCCCTAAAGAGATATAGAGCTATAGACATCAACACTCCAAAAGAATGTTTCTATATTGCAATGTGGTCTAGAATTTTATACACACACACACACACACACACACACACTATAAATTAGAAAGTGAGATCCAGGTGGTATCTCATTTAGGAAGATCTCTCTTTAGGAAGAACTGGAGACAAGGGGAAAAAATTATCATACCTGTAAATTTGAAATGTGAATTATATTCTCTACATTGATTCCTTTTATCAGTATTTTTTCTTTGACAAAAACAGGAGATAAAAATGCAATTAGAATGTAAAATGGACAGACAAATGAAGATATAGAATACAAATTATATTACGTCCTAAAATATACATGAGAATTTAGAATTTATAATAAATATATACATATACAAATTTAGAATTTATATGAAAGAACTAAAGTATACATGGGAAGTTGCATGCAATTCAGATCAGTGGAGTAAAGATGGAATATTTTAACAAATGACATTAGAGAAAATGGAAGCTGCTGAGAAAAAAGACAAATTTGGATCTTTAACTAAAGGAGACTGAGCATCAACATAAATAAATGAAAGATTTAAATGTGAAAGGGGAAACCATAGAGGTATTAGAAGAATACCTCTTGGTTTATTCTTTTATTATTATGGGTAGAAAAAAATCTTTCAAACTATGATCAATAATCCAAAAGCTATAAAGGAAAAAATTAATAACTTCTTTTTTTATTAGGGCTTTATAGTTATACATAATAGTTGGATTCATCCCAACAAGCTCATACATTGTTGTGGTTTAGATGTGGTATCCCCCAAAAGTTCACATGTGAGACAATGCAAGAAGGTTCAGAGAAGAAATAATTGGGTTGTGAGAGCCTTAACCCAAACAGTGCATTAATCCCCTAATAGGGATTAACTGAATGGTCATTGAAGGGGTAGGGTATGGCTGGAGGAGGCATGAATTTGGTGTATACATCTGTATGTGGCCAGTAGAGTCTCTCTCTCTCTCTCTCTCTCTCTCTCTCTCTCTCTCTCTCTCTCTTCTCTCTCTCTCTCTCTCTCTCTCTCTCTCTCTCTCTCTCTCTCTCTCTCTCCTTTCTGATCATGATGTGAGCTGCCTCCCTCTGCTACACTATTCCATCATGATGCTCAGCCTTACTTTGAGCCCTGAGGAACGAAGCCAGCCTTCTATGGACTAAGACCTCTGAAACTGTGAGCCCTCAAATAAACTTTTCCAATTCCACAGTTGTTCTCGTCAGATCCTTTAGTCACAACAGTGAAAAAGCTGACTAAAACATACATGCATGGAAATTGATTTCAATTCATGATAACTCTTGCTACATAAAAACAAAATTGTGTTTCAAAGACAAAAACCAAACCAAACAAAACCTCCATATGTGAAGTTAGAAGATAAATGTCAAATTAAGGAAACATTTGCAACTCATATAGATCAAAGGCTTAGTCTTTATAATATCTCAAAAACTACTAGAGATTGAGCTTAAATAGACCAACACCCCCATAGCACAAATGGGCAAGGGATATATGTAGTTCACAGAAAAAGAAATATAACTAGCTTTAAAAATGTGAGAAGAAACCTCACTCATAACAAGCAATATGTGAATTGAAACTAGATAGTTTTTCTCACTTATCAGATTGACAAAAATTTTTAAAAAATTGTTAACAACTTTCTATTGATGAAACTATGGAGAAACAGACACTGTTAGACATTCTGGGAAAGAGCAAAGGATAGCCAGCTCTATGGAGGGAAATGAGCCACAGCTATCAAAATTACAGATGCATTTTCTCATTAATTCAGATACCCTGCTTTTCAGAATACAGCTTACAGATACACTAAACAACCTAATTGACACAATTACAAGGTTAATCACTGTGAAATTGCTTATAATAACAAATGACTGGAAACAAGCCAGGAAATTGATTATATAGGCTTTGTTACATCCACAAATTGGAATACAGCTGCTTCTGAGTTATGATGGGTTTATATCCTGATAAATCTATTGTAGATTGAAAATATCATAAGTCAAAAATTCATTTAATGCACCTAACCTACCAATCATCATAGCTTTGCAGTCCAGTATACTGTAGAGTATCAGATATTCTCTTCATGATTCTGTGACTGACTGTGAGCTGTGGTTTGCTGCCACTGACTAGCATCTAGGGAGAATACTGAACCAAATATCACTAGCTCAGTAAAGATCAGAATTAAAAATGTGAATTATGCTTTTTATTGGATATGTTTGGCTTTTGTACCATTGTAAAGTATAAAAATCTAAGTTGAACCATTCCAAGTTAGGGACTATTCACTCTGTAGCTGTAAAGAAGAGCCAGTGGTATCTATGCATACATAATGAGAGAGATACAATGATACATCTTGGTATCATTGGATGGAAAAAAAAAAGCAAGGTTAGACAAGTAGCATGCTGCCTTTGGTGTGTGAAGAGGAGGAGGGATACAAATACATCATATTAACATACGCATGAAAACATTCTGGGGCTAAAAAAGATCATTTTTGAGGAAGTTGAGAAAGACTAGGAAGAAGAGATAGAAACATGAAAAATAGTACCTGTTTACAATCAAATAATCTGAAAAAAAGAAAAACAACTAGAAAATCATAGGGTTAAAAATTTTGGAGATGCACATTAACATGGTTATATTTAAGGTGAAAATATCTTGAAGGTTATCTACCAAAATGTGCTGATGTTTTGAGTATTTTGTGTAATGCGTTAAAGCAATTATTAAATATTTGGCAGGGTATAAAATTAAAGTATTTTACACAAATTCATTGCAGTTTTATTCTATATGATTCTATCTTAGGCACAATTTTAAAAATATTATGTAGGGAATTTTTAATCAGTTGACCATTTCATTTTAATCATTGGAGGAGGATGATTTGACCTTTTTCCAAAGTTCAAGAAGATCTTGAGAACTGCTGAACATTGAGGAACACTTTGGATTAAATCCACTCTTTCATTTATTTATTTCTCAACATATACTGAGGACTTTCTATAAGACAGCCAAAGCCAGAAGTATTAAGAAAATGTAATGCCAAAGCTTAAAGGATTCCACAATATAACAGACATTCAAATGCATAAAAAGCTAACTAAATGTAATGTACCACAAACTTGAAGCATTTTTAAAAAATGAGAATGGCAAGGTAACTTGCCCATATCCAGAAATAATTTATTTTTAAAAGCAATACATCAGAGAGGTCCTTCATGTCTAGTTTTGTCCACTCTGGACTCTGAAGTCTGATACTAAGAGTGGCCAGGGACCCCCGTGCAGGTACAAATTCCTGGAAGACACATGAATAGTGATTGCTGATGCAAATTGACTACGTGGGAATAAACTGAGGCTCTACCATTCAATAGCTGGGTGAGAAAGATGGTAGCAACTACAGACATGACCCATGTAGATCTTGCACATGAAAATAATCCTGAAGACCCAGGGGTATATAGCTGAAAAAGACAACCCTCCACTGGAGAAGCAGGAAAAAGCCTGACCTGCCTATTTCCTAAACGTTTTGCTTTCTTTTTCCTCCATCTCTAATGAAACCATCCTCAACAACTGTTCTAAGAATCCATGTGTACATAAATACATGCAGAAATTTAAAGAAAGTGAAAAATGAACATGAATATTATTAGGAAAATTAAAAAGACAAGATGAGTTTTGACTAAGTGCTAAAAACAAGCACCAAGTTTCATATATTGACTGCTATGAATATCGAGGATGTAAAAAACAGGTATACTGTATAGCTGGAGGTACAGGAAGTATGATATAATTAATGAATTTTTATTTCATCATTGATTTTTAAAGAATTTACAATAAGAGCTTATCTAAAATTTGAATCTGATTAAATTCAATCAAGGAACACTTATTCAATACTTAATGACCTATACTGCATAAACTCAGGTGATAAGCAAGGTGGCCAAAAGGCAGGATATAGTCCCTCCTGTCAGTGAAATGTAATCAAGACAGAGAGACAGAGGTTGGACAATTAATAAGGCAACTGAAGATGAGTGTAAGTATGGGTGTGAAAAGAGCATGGTGGAACATGATGTTATAATGCTCTATATGGCATATAACAAAACTTCACAAAATTGCCAAATAAGCTTGGCCTTGAGGAATAATTGACATCCCAGAGGCAAAAAAGAAAAAAAAAATGCTAGGAAAGGATCTGCTAGGATGAAGAAGGAAGTGTGAAAATGGGAAAAACATTGCATATTTGGAGTCTGGGAATAGCCTGGAGTAGGAGAAACATGGGATGTAGGAAATGAGAGTAGAAAATCAGTATGGAAGCAAGTTGTGAATAGATATATGTTGTGAATAATAATTCAGATATGCTAAAGGATTTGGAAACAATTCCAAGACCAAGAGAACTTTATTCTTGAACTGGATTGAAGAGGGGTACCATTAGCTTTAGATCTTTAGCACTAGTGTGAAGGTGAACTGGAGGCCAGGCCAGGAGTCCACTCAAGACCCAAAGTCTGAATAAGAACAGTGGAAATGGAAATAAAAGGGAAGAATAAAATATGAAATGCAGTAACAACTCTTTAAAGATTATCTCAGTATAGAACTTTCACTTTTTAAGAAACAATTCTGATTTCATGAATTGAATTTTAAGTTCTGTGATTGAAAAAAAAAGGTCATTTCACAGTTATGTGCTTGGCACATAGATGCCTAATAAATATTTATTTTAAAGTTTGATTGACTTTTTAACCATAGTATTTCCTTTATTTGAATTATGTAAGTTATATTTATCTTTAAGAAAACACTAATCTTATAGGGATCAAGGATTTTAATGAGTACAATGTTAAGCTCTAGACCAGAGGTCAGCATCTTCTACTAATGATTTGGAATGTACTGTCATATGCTTGTATGCAATCTCTATATCTTTTTTGGTGAACTATATATTCAAATATTTTGTCTACATTTAAGTTTTTAATGTTGAGTTTCCAGAGTTCTTTGCATATTTTAGATATAAGTTCTTTAACAGATACATGTTTTACAAAGACATCCTCCAAGTCATTGACTTGTCTTTTCATTTTTCTTAACAATATCTTGAACTATTGTGGTTTAAAATGTCATCAGAACTAGTATTATGATTGTTTTTCTACTTTACATAGTTTTAAAAATAGAAAATCAACTAATGAGAATAATAAAACCTTTTATTTATGGACATTTAAAATGAACATTATGGGAAGTAGCAAATTATTTTTTATCAAGTTTTATCTTCAGTCTGAATCTTAATCATTACAATAAGTCTGGACTCACAGATATTCTCTACCATATATTTAATTTTGAAGAACTTTAAATCTTTGAGAAGTGACAAAGGAAACCGACACATCTATGAAATAGGACATCAATCTGCCTGCCTTGGCTTTCGAAGCACAGTAAAAGGGAACATTTTCAAATAGTGAGCTGTCTCTTTTATTTATTGTTGTTCTGCTAGAAATAAGACTATAGTAAAATGCTTTCTCCATATCTTTCTTGCTGTATGAAAACAGGGTTACAGATCAATTGATTTACCATCACAATTGATTAGGTACCTTCCCTACTATCTCTATTGTGACACAGACATGCAGTCATATAGATCTTTCATTAGGAAAGTCATTGAAAAGCTAAGGTTCACTGCGTGCTTAAATGGTTTGTAGCCTACTCATTAAGCCATTAACCAACCATTAATATTTCCCAACCTCAAACCTTACAGATAAAATAAGTTGCCACCATTTTATCTTCCAAGTGCACTTTTGCAAAGTAAAAAAGTACATAATTTTGTTACAACCTGACTTAAATATTTGAAGACGAGTCAAGAATTTCAGGTGTATAAGCTATTTAATGTAAGATTTATATGTGTATTCCTTTAGAAACATACCTCAAAACAAAAAGAGTGGAAGAAGATTAACACAAAGAATTTATTACAATGTGTTACTGAAAATTGCTTTTTTGTCCCCTCTTTAAATATTTTTGCATGTTATCACTACTATCAGTAACATTCATTTCCATAAGAAATTTTCTTTATGATGTCCTCTGCCAATAGAAGTACAAACAAATGAGAACTCTCTAAAGAAAAGTTAAACATTTTTAGATGATTTGATATGTTTGAACTCAAACTTTAAGGTCGAGTGAGTGAATGATATTTCTTATATAACATCTAACAATCCTCTTGAAACAAAGTCAGAATAAGATGTGTCGGTTTCCTTTGTCACTTCTCAAAGATTTAAAGTTCTTCAAAATTAAATATATGGTAGAGAATATCTGTGAGTCCAGACTTATTGTAAACCTACCCAAATATTTGCGTTTGCCACATTGCTAATATGCCATCAAGTCAACTATAGTGAACATATAGTTTTTTGAACATAACTTTTTTTTCAAAAATGTATTTTTAGGTAGCTCTTTCCAAAGGAAGCTCAACTGCATTGAAAAAAATCAAACACTTCTTTTAAGTCTAGAAGAAAAAAATGTGAGCACTTGAACACGAACCCCATAAATTTAATAGTTCACATGCAAGAAAGGGTGTGAAGAAAATAGGATGTGTAATTAGGGAAAGCTATAAATAGAGCTTACAGTTCATATAAAAGAGTATCACAAAACCCAGGGGACACTGCACAGTAGGTAAGTAAATGTAAATGACCTTTACCAATGAATCTAGGAAAGGAAAGAAATTGATATATATCTAGCAACTATATGAAATATTGCCACCCAGTGTCAGTTTGGTCAGATCGGGGCTGAATAGCATTTAATTTTTCAGTATCTCACTCCTTAAACCTTTAGCATTTCTTGGGTCATAACAATTAAGTGCAGGGTCATGTGACATCTCACTGATGAATGGAGGTTAGTTACATATAATATCATTACTTCCAGAAAATTCATGCATGCCGTTTACAAAATAACATACAAACTCATAATCAACCTAAAGGGCCAGCTCTGCGAGACCTAAAACATTTGATTGTGGTTTGCATTTATTAAAATCATTTATAACGATGCAGCCTACTCCATGGGCAGCCAGGAGCCTGAGCTGGTCTCTTTTAGGTAGGTGAATGTGATAAGCAGGGTGTTTAGTGCCTTGGGCCATACTTTTGTGAGGCATTTTAATTATTTTCAATACTCGGTAAGGACAATGACACATGTCCAAAGAATCATGCAAATATCCCTTTGCTGAAAATATATCCTATACCCAGAGGCACTGAAGAAGGTGAAATGAACTTTGGAAGAGTTAAGAGTCTGGGCACAGTAGTATAAAAGAGCTGGATGCAAGGACACAAGGCTTCTAAGTGCAGCTAGCCTGCTTACTCTCTGTCCACACAGCAACTGAAATCTCCTGCCCCTTATCCAGAAAGATGTATCTTGGGATTCTGTTTGTGGAACAGGAGGAGGGAAAGCAAGAGAAGTGACAAAGGTCTTTTTCTTTGTTCAATAAAGCTGACATCTAAGACTAGACCACCCACATGAATCTGAAGACAGGGCTGCCTTTTCTTTATTTTTAAGCAAGATTGAGTCAAAAGAATTATGCCTCAAAGTCAATGCAGGTAGTTCTTTTCTAGGTCAGTGTTAGAGAAAAAGCAACCTGTTGGAGGGATGTCAGACTTAGTATTGGCTCCCAGACCTCTTTGGAACATTCATATTGTTCAGGATATGTGATAAACTGCTAAGTCCTGCTCCAAGCTTCTCCCAAGACATCCTGGTCCAGGAGCAGAAACTCCATGCTATAAGTTCCCAGCAAACTAGGAAAGCATGAGGGACATGGATTGTGGTGAGTGTCCTGTGGAGGAAATCCAAGAGTGTGGTGTCCTTTCACAGTAGCTTTTCCCTAGAGGGTAAGACATTGTAACCCAATGTCCCAAATGGGACTTGAGGGCAATGTTGCATTTGGGGGCCTCAGGTAGTAAGGGACCAGACCTGATCTCTTTCCCCACAAGATCAGTCTCTTTATATTTTATATCCAGTTGAGGGGCTCTAAACTGTGTAGGTTTGGGGAGGCTAACTTTGGTCATCTGTCAGTTCTAAGGTGTGTCTAGTTAAGAGTACCTTTAGAAAACTGATTTGACCTTGAAACATGGAGGAATGAATAAATATTTTCGGTATTTGTCTGGTGTGGTTGTTCAGGGAATTTTTAATCAAAGCAACTTTATAATTCCCCAAAGCTGCCTCTGGAGGTTAATGGCATATTGATGCAGAACTGAATGGTTTCTTCAGTTGCTGAGCCTTAGATTGTCTATTCAGCATCTTGCATCCCATTGTTATTGGGGTAGGTCTGGCATTTTGAGATGAGCAATAGGCACAGAAATTTTATTATGGACTTTCCCATACCCAAATAAGAAATCTGGTACAATAGATTTCTTTACATACAGACAGAGACCTAAATTCAAAATAAAAAAATATTTATCTATCTACCTATCTGCCATTTATCTATCATCTATTGTCTAGGTATCTATCTGTCATCTATCAATCATTGATTATCGAGCTTTCATCTATGTATCTATGTATGTATTTATGAGGTATGTATCCATTGATCCTCTCCCACATCTTCCTATCTTAGAGATATCTTATGGCAGCAATTTAAGCAATTCTCATAAACACAAATAATAATAGTAGATCTACTTTCTCCTTTTTATTTATTTAAAGGAGAATTTCAAATTGAATTCTCACCTAAGGGAAGTTTAATAAAGAAGAGGGTTTTTTTCCTATTCCAGAAAATTATTGTCACCTATTTAAAATTTTTTTAACATAATATTTTCTAAATAGTGTCTGCAATTAGGAAGACTGCATAATTTACTATGGGATGTAATGTTTTCAGTTTTCTGAGAAGAATATTTTCGTGAAGTGCAGTTATTATAAAATCATGTGGTATAAAACAGAATCTCTTCATGCTAAAATTGTATTAATAATTAATTGGGAGAAAAGTATTTCATCATGATAAATGAGAGACTGTAAGGAAGGAATGATGCCATTTTGTAGCAGAAATAATATAGTAACAGGCTGTTCAATATGGGACACTGTATTAAATTTTACAGTTCAAGTACAAAGACACCAAAACATGTTAAAATTTGAATTGATTATTTTGCCTACAATACTGGTACTAGAGTTAATAATTAGAATTTTGCCAAGATAATTATTAAAATAAAGGGAAGCAAGGAAAAAGTGTTTAGTGGAAATATAAAAACAATTTTTTTTAAGAATAAAGCTGTAAAGGCAAAGCAATGTGAAATGAGACAAAGTAAAGGCTATGCTGTTGGCTTACTGTGACAAGGATATTATTCTAATCAAAGTTAGGTCTGTGGTCAGTGAGGACATTATTTTAATAGCAAGATAACATGGATTTTAACTTCAGTAATTCACTAAATTAAGGTCTAATGGCTAAATTAACAGTAATTATTGACCTTCAGAACAGAGATGATTGTGATGGTGCAAAATACTGAAGATAGTCAACAAGACCCAATTTCATAGTTCTACAAATGCAGGTATTTTATTTGAATAATCTTCTAATAAAGGAGTTTTCAAGGACTATAATTCATATTAAAAACTGCTTTACAAATTAACTATAGAATAGCTTCTAAAGAACACTAACAAAATATATGTAAAATATAGAAATGTAAGAAAAATGGCATAATAAACACCCATATACCAGCATCCTGCTTAAAGAAAATAGCACTATTGTTACCTATCATAAAAAATGTTCTGATTTTCTCCTGGCCCCTTTCTATTCCAATTAACCAGTGTTCTGAACCTGTGTTTATCTGCATAGTTTTTTCATATTTATTTGTATCTCTAAAGCATATTTTGTTTTTAATAAAAATGTCTTCATAAACTAGAATTATGCTTTTGCTTGGTTTTTTCTACATGTGTTTTCTCAAGACTCATTCAATAACTTATTAATTTTCACTACTATACAATGTTCAATTGTAAGGTTATAGTATCATTTGCCCATTAAAGTTGGTAGACATTTAGTTTAGTTTCTATTATAGCATATGATATGATATGATATGACACATTTATGTAATTTTATGAACATGACATTCCCAACCATGTCTGCTGGGACCCATATATGCAAGACAGAGTTACAAGTTATGTATGTACAGAATCAGCTTTACTAGTTTTCACCAAATTATTTAGTAAAAGTAGTCCCAATGATTTGCATAATGTGATGGAATTCAACTGCTTCCTCTTATTTCTATGCACACAGGTAAACTGCACTTAGCAGTCTCCTTTTTAGTTCCAGGAAGCCATGTGCCTAAGTGTTTTGCAAAGGGGATTTAAACAGCAGAAATTGTGCCTCCCAAGCTTGGCCTAGAAAATTCTTCCATATGTCATCTCCCTGAACTCTTTCCCTCTTTTTGCTGGCTGACAAGAGACCACCCCAGGATTGTCTTAGATGCCACATATTGAAGATGACAGAGCTCCGTACAAGATTAAAAGAAACTGGGTCCCTGCCACTTGACAATTGGGACATCTATTTTGGTTTTATGTAAACAAGAAAAACATTTCTAGTTTCTGGATCATTATATAGTTGTTGCATTTGCTTGTTATGCAATTAGTCGACTCTGATAGATGCGCACCCCCCTCGCAAGGGAGGGTCTCTGAAAGCCCTCAAACTGTAAAATTGCATAACTCTCAGCTATGTGGGGAGTGTGGTTAGAGTTGGCATTTTCCTTAACCCTAGCGGGGCATCTTTTTATATTCTAGCAGCACATTTGGATTCCCTATCTGTGAATTGTTTAAGACTTCATCCATTCTTAGGTGGAGGTATTTGCCATTTTCTTATTGATTTGTGGGGGTTTTCTGTATTCTAACAGAATACTTTCTTACTTATGTGTGCTATAAATATCTTTCCTCAGTCTGCAGCTTGTCTTTTTCCTCTCTGTGGTGACATTGGATTAAAAAAAAAGAATTTTCACTCTTTAATGTGATAATATTTATCCATCTGTTCCTTTATTATTTGCACTTTTTTCCTATTGAAGAATTAGTTACCTTACAATCATAAAGGTTTCAATGTATATTGTCTCCTAATAGTGTTATAATTCTAATAAAATCACCTATTAGTTCAATCGGAATTAATGTTTAATTTTTAAATTTTTGTATGGTGGTCACCCAATGTTGGAGCTCAGTTTTGAAAATTTCTCCTTTTCTGCCCCACGTGAACTGGTCAGTTCATGTGGCTTTTTACCCCCCCTGTGGACTTTTTTAGGTGCTCTATTCTGTTCTATTGTCAAATACTCCCTTCTAGAGCAATACTACTTTAATTTAATTGTGATGACTTTTGAATAAGTCTTGATATCTGGTAAACAAAGTCCTTTTATTTATTTTTCTATTTTGTGAAAGTCTTGCCTTCTTGGTATGTTTCTCTTCCAAAAACATTATAGAATAGATTTAGCTAGGGGCATAAAAATTTACCCATTGGAATTGTTATTGCAATAATATTATAATAACAATTGCATTGAATCTATAGATGAATTAGGGAACAATGAGTCTTGTAATTGGTGAGTGTGTTATATTTCTTTGTTTAGATGTTTTATGATGCCTTTCTGAAAGCTTTTTTGTTTACTCAATTGACATCTTACAGATCTTTTGGTAGATTTATCATGATACACTTTATATTAACTTTTTAACCCAGATTTATTAAGGTATAATTGACAAATATTATGTATTTTTAGATGTATAATGTTTTGATATATGTATACATTATGAAATTATTAAATTAAGCCAATTAACACATCCATCTCCTTACATACTTGTTATTTGTAATGGTAAGAACATTTCTACTCTCTTGGCAATTTTTAAAGTATACTATACATTAGTATCAACTGTAGTCACCATGATAAACAAATGAATTTCTAGAACTTATTTCTCCCAACTGAAACTTTGTACCTTGATCACCATCAGCTGCTTGTTGTTTAAACAGAGAGGGGGAGATGTTGAGAGAACATCCACAGCCTAAGGGGCCCCAGGAAACTTTCAGACTGCCAGCTGATGATTGGCTCACAGCGGCCCCAGTAACATCTAGCTGAAGGGGCCCCAGCAAACTTTCAGACTTCCAGCTGATGATTGGCTCACAGTGGCCCCAGCAACATCTAGCTGATTAGCTCCTCTGTGGTGAAGCTCATTGGGCTGTTTCCCTGCCCTTTCAGGCCACGGAGCTGCTCATTGGGGGACTTTTTGGCTCCGCCCATTCGACCCAGCCAATCCGCCTCAAGAGGAAGAGGATTGTGGGAGGTGTGGAGGCTGGTGGTTGGGGAGTGTGGCTTGTGGGAAGCCGGTGGTGGCAGTCTGAAAGTTTGTTGGGGCCCCTTCAGCTAGATGTTGCTGGGGCTGCTGTGAGCCAATCATCAGCTGGCAGTCTGAAAGTTTGCTGGGGCCCCTTGGGCTGTAGATGTTCTCTCAACACATCACCATTATACCTTTTAATGCCAGTGTAAATTATTGTCTTTATTAAGTCATATTCTTAAATATTTACTACTGTTGTATAGGAGTGCTACTAAATTGTGTATCTTTTTAAGAAAAAAAAAGCAGTAAGTTGTCGTTTTTTCTAAGACTGATAATTGATCTGCAAGTTCTTTTGTGTTTTCTGTGTATTTTGTATCATATTCAAATACGAATGACTTTGATTTTTTCCTTTCCAAATGTTACACATTTCAACTCTTTTTTGCTTTTCTGTTCTGGCTGGGGTTTCTACTGTAAAGTTGAATAGAAATGCTGAAATTGGGCACATTGTTTTCTCCTTGGAACTGTTTTCACTGTTTCACAATCAACTATGAAGACTACTATAGAACTTTGCTTTGGCAGATATTAATTAAATCATTCCTGGTTTGCAACAACTGAATGCTGAATTTTCATAAATTCTTCTGTGTTTTGTTTCTGGCCATTTTTGCTCCAAATAGGATGCCTCTGATGAGCAGTTTGGGGTTGGCAGAAACTGTCAGATTTGCACAGTAGTCTGAAGTTTTCCTTGCAAAATCTTGCCTTCTCTCCCCACTTTCTTTCCCCAGGTTTCAGATCTGCACCAGAATCTGAGGGAGACTTTTGATGCTCACTCTCACTTCCTCTCTTTATTTTTGGGGGTGTTAACACCCCCAAAGTGCTCCCCTACTAGCCCCACATAAACCTCTGGCACTCCCAGCTCAGTCTTAGCATGAGCTTTTCAGAAGACAAAAGCTGACACACAACAGTAAAAAAAAATTTATTCTACATTCTTTCATTATTTAAAAACATGTTTTTTTTTTTTAACCTTTGAAATCATATACATGTAATTTTGTATCCTGGCTTTCATTTTCTAGGTTATTACAAAAGGTTAATAAAGATTTTGCCTGCATAATAGTCTACTATGAAGATGTGTAATAATTTGCTGAAAATTTCCTTTTATGTCAGATATTACATTGTTTCTGACTTTTTCATCTGGCAAACAATGCTATATTTTAGATGATTTTCTTTGCTATGGCTTGATGCTAAGAGTTTATATATTAAAGACATATCTTTTCATTTCACGTCAATAGGTACTCATGGAGCACTGTTCCAGGCACTGTTTTTTTGCACTCGGATTCAATAATGAAGGTTCAGTGGTAGAAAGAGACAATTAATTGCAGATGGTCCTCACTTGTCATGATAGTGTGGAATCAAAAAAATGGTTCACACACTGGAAATATGCAAAATGATCTTTATAATCTATGAGAAAAATTATGACTCTTCTGTGATCTTTAACCATATTTGACCTAATTTTAAAAAATCTCTTATTTGTTAAAATGCATAGTAGACAACAAAATAATAAAATGAACATTTCTTTAGTTCACTATAATTTCTTTTTTTAAAAATCTTTTTTAGTTGTAGATGGACACAATATCTTTGTTTATTTATTTATTTTTTTAATGTGGTGCTGAGGATCGAACCCAGTGACTCATGCATGTGAGGCAAGTGCTCAACCACTGAGCTACAACCCCAGCCCTCAGTACACTATAATTTAAAATATTAGAAAGACCAAAAATTAAAATTATTTTTTTTATTTCTTAATTTTTTCTTTTTACTTTTTTGTGCTTGGGATTGAACCCAGGGGCATTTAACCACTGAGACACATCCCCAGGACTTAAAAAAAAATATCTTATTTAGATAGAGGGTCTGTCTAAGTTGCTTAATAACCTGATAAATTACTGGGTCTGGCTTCCAATTCACGATCCTTCTGCTTTAGCCTCCCTCCCTTGCTGCTGGGATTATACGTATGCGACATTGTGCCCGGCCAATTTTATTTCTTTGTAAAAACTTCATAAAAGTAGTTTGAATAGTGCTGGCCACCTTCTCCTCCTACAAATTACGATATTTAGAAAACATTTTATGGATGACTTGGTAAATTGTCATTCTTTCTAAGTCTGGGTCACCTTCCAACACTTTTTTATTGTTTTGCACTTTCCTAATTTCGTAAAGTTATCTGTAAGGGTTCCTTTAATGTGGTTCCTTCCTTCCTTCCTCCCTCCTGTCTGTCCTTCCTTCCTTCCTTCCTTCCTTCCTTCCTTCCTTCTTCCTTCCTTCCTTTCTTTCTTTCTTTCTTTTCCCATTGAGACACTGCTTATCCTTTTCCTCACCTATGTGGATTTATTCATCATCTCTAGATTCTTCTGGAACATACCTTGAGTTTCTCCAACAGTGGCAGTATCAAGTCCTCAAGGTCACGGTTTTCTAAAACTCTATTTGTGTACAATTCAAATTTCACTGATACTATTTAACTAAATCAGAGAAACAAAAGTCTGTCTATGTAGGAACAATACAATATGAATACTACTTTTATATAATTAAAGTATGATAATCACCTTGCTATCAAGAATTATATATTATTTTTGGGCACAAAATATAATGTTCGAGGTAAATAAATTCTAACAATATGTTTTACAACTCAACACCTATAGTTAACAATATAGTATTGTGTACTTAAATATATGTTAAGAGGGGAGACCTCTTGTGTATTACCACAACACACACACACACACACACACACACACACACAAGCACACACACACAGTCACAAACACAGGAAGGACAAGGAAACTGTAAGTGATTTCTTTCTAAGTTAATCACTGATGGACACTTATATTATTTTCATTTCTTTTTGGGGCATTTTGCATTTTCTTTCATTCTTTCTTTCCTTTTTTTTTTTTTTTTTTTTTTTAGTACTGGGGTTTGAACCAAGGGGCACTCAACCACTGAGCCCCCTTTTTTGTATTTTATTTAGAGTCAGGGTCTCACTGAATTGTTTAGGGCCTCGCTAAGTTGCTGAGGCCATTTTGAACTCATGGTCCTCCCTCCTGTCTCAGCCTCCTGAACTGCTGGGATTATAGACATGCACTATGCGCCTGGCTGGAGCATGGTTCTTCAGGCCAAGATAGGGTTGAGGGAGACAGAGGATGTCAGATCAATTTAGAAGCAACTGAGTTTGAGCCACCTGTGGTGAAGTGAGATGTTGATGTCCTGATGGCTGAAAACTCAATCAAGAGCTATAAGATTTAAAAGTCATTGGCACACAAATAGCAATTAAAAGCCTGGGATTGGATTTTCTCTCCCTAGGAGTTTGATGAGAATGCAGGTAATATAGGAGTAAGACAGAGTGCTGAAGAACTTAGGAACACCATAATCGAAGGTATTTAGATAAGGACAAGAATCTACAAAGGATATTTTGTGTATTCTAAATTACAATGGCTAAGTGCCTGTTTTTCTTAGTGAAAAATAATGTCAATAGTTACATCTAAGGAGCGATATATTTTTTTTTGTATTGATCCTACTTTTTTAAACAGATAATTAAAAAACTCAAATTCTTTCTTTTAGTTCACATTTTCTCTTTTTATTTTTCATTGGGCTTTATATTTCATTTAATCATTTAGTCATCCTTTACACTTGACAGTAGAATCTATTTTGGCATAATTATAAAAGCATGAAATATATCTTGTTCTAATTCAGTCCCCAGTACTTCTCCTTATCTCTTCCCTCTGTTTGTCTTTTTGCCATTTTCCCATAGTTATTTTTTAAAATTAATTTCTTGTGGATGTACACTGTGGAGAATTCACAGCAAAGTTATGTCTGACTTATTCCACTGACTTTCCTTTGTTTTTCTTCCTCCCTTCCCTTCATTCCTCGTTGTGCAATCCACTGAACTTCTCTCCAATTCTTAATTTTTACTCAAATACTTCCATTACTTTAAATTCCTCATCATGTGGATGATGTGCTAGAAATAACAAGTGTGTGTCTACCTCCTTGTTGTTATTTAGAGTAGCTTCTGGCTCTTTTTCTAAACATTTACTTTTCAGAAAATGTGCTTTTAGCAATGATTAATCAATTCCTTTTCAATTTGATTTCTCAAATGGTTGTATTTATTCATTTATTATTTTTATTTATTTTTTATTAGAGTAGTGTTGTTATACATAGTAGTTGGGTTTATTTTGACAAAATCATACATGCATGGAATTTGATTTACTCCCTCTCAGTACCCCCATCCTCCCTAACTTTTCCATTCTTCCTCTCTTTTCCATCTCCTTCCTCTACTGACCTTTCTGTTTAAAAAAAATTGATTCTTTTTAGTTATACATAGCATTAGGATTCATTTAGGCATAATTATAAAGGCATGAAATATAATTTGCTTTAATTCAGCCTTTAGTACTTCCCCTTTCCCTCCTTCCTCCCCTGTTTTTCCTCTACTGCTCTTTCTGCTCAAATAGCTGTGTTTAAACATCACCACTTACATAAATTTGTCCATAATAAAATATTAGAATATATTCTTGAACTTGATTCCAAGGTGAACTTAATGAACTTTTTTAAAGTGTTAATATAATAATAGCACATTTATGTAAGCAGTTAATAAAATTTATATGATGCAAATGACAAGCAATATATTAAACATAATTTAAAATAATTATAGTAAGAGGAAAGCTAGTCACCTATGATAAGGAAAATACATTAGTAGTGGATAACAAGGTGTATATGCATTTTAAAGATTTGGATTATATTATGATATCTAACTTTATAAGGAATGAGTAGATGTGTCCTGTTAGCATTTAATTTTCCTGGGAAATGTGCTCTTGGTTTTTGTTGTTTATTGACATAGTTCACTGGAAAGATCTCTATCATGCATGTTGCCTGAATTACAGGGTATGAAGTGGAATGTCTGATGATAGCTCTGAAAAATGACAATATGGCATTTGTTGCAGATAATTCAAGGACATATGTGAACTCTCTTGTTATGCTTGTGTAACGGGTATTTTTAGAAAAGAAAGAACTTCAGGAAGATCTCAATACTTCAAGTAAAAAGCAAACGAATATCTTATTCAGAATTCTGGCTGTAGCTAACTGCCTGACTTCAAGCTAAATCCTAAGATGTGAGATGCCAAATTACAGCACAGTACTCAGGGTGTGCCATACACAGAGGACTCAGTGGCAGCCACAGCTGCTTACTGTCAGTTTGAGCAATCAAACCGTATTCAGCTCTGTTCTTCTCCACTGTACTATTTGGAAATGTCATATTGTGCTGCGACACTTTGATAGCAGCCTTCTCTGCTTCCTTTATCTTTATTAGCCGCTTTTGTCCCTCCTTTGCAATTCCTACACATTGTTTTTATAACCTAATTCCATACCTTATTTGCTACTTATATAGCATCCAATTCTTCTAGAGCTGCCACCAGGAAACATTCCATTTCTTTTCTTTTCAACCATTTCAGCAGGCATCTAAATTCCCTTGGTAAAAATTCCTTTATCAAATACACTTATTTTGTAGCTTCTTCCTCCACTATTGTCTTCTATGGCTTAGGTTCATATCTTAGCAAAATGTAAATACAAACAAAATCCGCATTGTCAAAAAAAAAAAAATGCTGGTAAAGAATTCAAGGGATCAGCTAGTTCTAGTTCTACCTCCTTTTGAGCACATGGGCAAGTCTCCTTCACAGCCCGTCATTATCAGGTGGCAACATGTGATTAGTCTGTCCAACAAGTCAAGAGCAGACAAGCCGAAGAACTTAATTTCCTGTAAGGGAACCTCTACAACTTTTCTTCCCTGCTAAATAAAGGCTCTTCATGGGGCCTTCCCGGGCTATGTGTTCCATAAAGGCAATTGGGCTTCCAAGAACCAGAGTCTTAGAATGACTATTTGGAGTGAAACCTTGAGGCACATATAGTAGGAGTAAGAAATAAACCTTAGTTTTGATAAGACATTGAGAATCCAGGGTTACTTTGTTATGGCAGCATAGCCATGTCTATCCTGACTAATAATAAGCACATTAAAAATCACACACATGTCATGTGTGTCATCAATGTGTCTGCAATGCTGGTGAAGGTAGAAGCAGTGTTCACAAGATGCCAGTATCTGTATCTAAGGGTTTCAAAGGCAAAGAGATTTTATCTATGCCAGGAACTCTTGGAGCACAGATTTCTTTGTTATTTATAGAGCTCAGAGAGTTACACCAAGAAGAATGTGATATATACGTATTTTTGAACAGGACAATTTGGGTACCCCAGAAAGTTCATATTCAAAAATTAAGACCTCTTTTATAAGCATTATAAATAAATCTATAGTTATTTTTTTTCTATTTGATTCTTTTGTTTGTAGAATAGAGTCTAAGGCAGAAAAAAATAGGAGTTTGCATTTGATTCCTTTATGTTTCAATTGAATTTGAATTAAACAATCTAGATACTTTCAATAAAAAAGTAACACTTGAAAATTTTCACATTAGTGGATAAACACATACCTTTTCCTGCTTTCCAGTAATAGTAAGTAGTCACTTTTTTCAAATTTCTATAAATTTGAGTATAAGCTTTTCTTTTTCTGTTGGAGTTTTATTGTTTTCTTGTTGTTTTTTTTTTACTTCATAACTAGCAAAAAATCCTTTAAGTCAATTAACATAGCTCTAACTTATGTTTAAAGGCTTTATAATAGTCTTTGACATATGGACCATAAATTTTCAAGTTATTTCCCTAATGATGGACATTCAAGTTATTTCTAGTTTGTTTTGTTATGAATACTAGTCATTTTGGCTGTTTCAAAATACTGAAAATATTTTGTTCAGATTTTTTTTAAATTTAGTTCCTTCATTCACCTGGAATTTTGTTTTGAATTTTTGTAATATAATTGTACAAACCAGTGACCAGGTATGTTATTTTCTTAAAAAGTTAAACTTCTACCTTTATCACATATTTTTTTTGAAGTATGTAGGTTTATTCTACAGATGTTTGTCTATTTTATACCAATATCATATTTAATTAAAATGGTTTATAAAAAGTTTTGATGTGATAGCTTGCAATAACTTTCCTTTTAGTCTAAATGTGTCATTTCAGTGTCTTCTACCCTCAGATATTGCTGATGGAAGCTCAATGCCTGTCAGTTTCTTTTTCTCATTTGAGATGTTTTGTTTGAAAGTTTTAAGAATATTTCATTGTCTTTAGAGTTCAGAAATTTTTACTAAAATTTGTATACAACATGTGTAGAATTTTTTTTTCAATTTTCCCTGAAGACTAGAGGAGTTTATTCTTCAACTTACAGAAAGTTATATCTATCATTTCTTTAATTACTTCTTTCTTTATTTTTTTTCCAATTCTTTCCTTTTCTCATGGAAATTCAGTTTCTACCTTTGGTCTCCTGGAGCTCTCCAAGTATCATCTCTTTCTTCATTTTCATTTCTTTGTGTTCTCACATTATGTCTTTGGAAGCAGTTGATGCCCTTGATTTTTCCATGCTCCTCCTCTGCATCTCTGACTTACGTACTAAGTCGCTTATCTTCCATCTCCTGGTGCTGTACTTGGATTCCTTGGGTTGTTCTTATTACTTCTTTACTCAAATTATCAATTGTTTTGCTCAAACTGCTCTCTTGGCTGGGCCTGGGTTCTGTTGGTTCTGCTGATCTTCCTTGGATGGACTGTTGTTTTTCTTTCTCAACTCACTGGGGCTCAGGTCTCTCTATTGGAGTTCTGAAGCTATGGTCATCATCATAGAGGGTGAATCATCACAGCCCCACAAAACTTCTCCTCTCCCCAGAATGGGAGTGTAGAAGGAGGCTGTCTGTTTCCTGTCAAAGCACCCAAAGGATATATTCCTGATTCCTTTGGTTCTGAATCCTCCAGCCTCAGAAGCCATTGAGGCAGCTCCTTCTGGGCCTCCCAAGGGCAGGAACAATGAGCACATCCATGAGAGCATCTGTGATTGAACTCTCAGGGCGTGTGTCTGCACCAGTGCTTGACTCTGGTCATCTACAGAGATTGGACTATATATGTTTGGGGGCAGGGAAACTTGATGGCGTGTGATGTTTTAATGAGACTAAAACTAGCGCATCCTGACTCTATTCTGGGCTCCCTTTTGCCGCCCCATTATTTAAATTTCCCTGCCTATTGATTCTGTAAACCTTAGTGCATTCTCTATGAGTTCTGAATGTATTTCATTGCTTCTGTGTTAATGGAGATTTATTAGGAAAAAAAGGTCTTTAAAGGCAAGAGCAAGATATTCTATTTTGATTGAACTCAAAGAACATATGTAGTGCTCTGCATTAGTCATTACTCAATCAATGTTGCTGGCTGACGGAAGTAGCTTTAATGTGACTAGGTTAAGAGGGGAAGGTTCTTTCATTTTCTTTCAAGTACTAAAGTTTTAGTGTTGGCTTATGGATGTATTTTCCAGTGATATGCATTTATCAATAAAATTCATTGTGCATTTTCAAAATGTTTTATAACTAGTGTCAATGTAAGAAAGATTAAATTAGATATTTTCCCCCGATATACATTTAACAAAATGGGCTTTATATTGTCCTAATAATATGGAGGATGTCACATTTTTTCTTAAAGAGATATGATTTTCATTCAACACAAATGAATTCTGCAGTTCTGGAAACTGATTATTCTTCTTATTTCTTTTTTAAAAATAATTTCTGTATACACATAGAATAAATAGTAAGAGGACTTTAAACTCTTAAACTAATTTATTTGTACAACTTTTCCTTACCTACTGATTCCTACTGATGACAATCAAAACCTTCCTATGCATAATCAACAAGATTACTTTGAAGATGCTAGTCTACATATGGCCAGGATTACATTCTATGGCTCCTCATGTATCAAGTTACTCGTCCACTGGAGATAAATACAGAGGACCATTCTGCATCACTAACTAGGGCATTGACCGTTACTCTCCTGTACACCGGGAGCTCTATTACTGTGGAAGTGAGCGCAATGCCTCTTATAGGCTGTTTGCCTTGTAGCTGAGACTTAAGAATTGTAGCCAGATGACCCACTAAGTCTCTTTGCTCTCTGTATTTTCAGGCAAGGGAAAAATCCAAGCTGGTATTTTCATGCCACTCTTCTTCTAACAAGATGAAATCATTATAAGAGGAAAATAAAGTTACTCCTCAGGGAAGATAGACCTTTTAATAATTTTTCTTTATTTTCAAAATCTTCCACTTTGTTGATATCCATACTCCTCCCCAGAGAAGGAACAAGAGTGGAGTGGCAACACAAGGTTCCTGTCATGAGTGACTGTCTGAATACGGCCCACAACCCATCAGTGTTATCTACAGAGTGGTTTCAGAGGAACAAGAAATGAAGCCACATTTTTCCCCCAATGATATTATTAAAACTTTCATAGAACTCCCATATTATTATTAATTAATTTAATTTTATTAAATTAATTAAATTAATTAATTGAATATTAATTAATAACAATATCCTAAATTAATAATATTAATATTAATAAATAATAATATCCTAAAGGTGTTCGTTGTTGTAAAATACACATAATATAAAATTTATCATCAATCTTTTTATTTTTTATTTTTTGGTGTCATGGGGGCAGGAGCAGTGCTGAGGGTCTATCCCTGGGTCTCATGCGTTCTAAGCACACATTTTAACACTGAGCTCTACTCCCAGCTCCAGATGTTCTTAAGTACATAGTTCATTGCTATTAACTACATCTGCATAATTGTTCATCCATTACAGAATTTTTTTCATCTTTCAAAGCTAAAACTCTAGACCCATTAAACCCTCCCTCCTTACAGTCCCTGCCAACCATTATTCTATGTCTTGTTTCTATGAATTAACTTTTCTAGGTAACTTTTTAAGTGGAATCATATGGTATTTGTCTTTTTTTCTTGTAATTGACTTATTTTATTTAGCATAATGTCCTCAAAGTTATGCATGTTGTGTCAATAATTCTTAAATCATGTGTATCTACTATAAGAATGCTTGATCATTTTGTGTGAGCTCATTTAATAGCATAAGTTCATTTCCCCTAGCATTTTCATCCCATTTTATATTATTGTTGCCATTTATTAATTTTGCATGTTTTTATTGTCACGGTTATTTTCTCTATTTAACAAATAGTGAATAGCTTGAAAATAGCTAAATGTAAATGTAGTTTACAAAAAATTATAATGTCAAAGCTTCAACTCAGAGTAACAGTGAAAACTCCAGTGAAAATACAGAATATAAACCAATTTAAGCTGGGATTGTTGCACTTGAAGTACAATGAATCTACACAAGAAGTTAAAAAAGAAGTTAAAGCTCATACAGGTGGATAAAAATTTATTTCATCAGACTAGCAGTTTGTCCAAAGATGATCAAGCATTGTCTCTGATGCTTTATACAAGAGTAGCATATAGCATTGCAGTTTAAAAAATTAATTGAAATACAATAACCTTTATAATAAGAGTTTTCTAATGCTTTCCAATCTTTTCTTAGACATTTCTAATGAGTTTTTGTTGAGTCATGATTCAGGGTCCCAGGGTAAGGACTACCATGTACCCAGGACTGCTTTGTCACCCTGGAAGAAGGACAGAGGAAAGGAGAGGTGGAGTGGAGCTGGTTCAGGTCTTCCCAGGAAGTGTGTCTTATGCCTGGCAGTCATCCTGGGTTGAGAACCATGGGGCTGAGGTGCTTGTCCACATACAGTGTGCCACTTGCACACAGACATCACCCACTTTGTGGTCATTTTCCAGTCTTCCCTCTGGGGAAGTCAGGTAGTTCCTGGTCTGGTTCTGGTTGGGGAAGCAGCTGTCAAAAGGTGAAGTCACATAGTTTGGATCAGAGCACATGTGCTCATTGCTACCTGCATTTGGTTGATATATACTCCTTCCATCCAAATGTACTCTGGCCTAAGACTACAGCCACATAAAGTATTCCATGCCATGGTAATGCTGATTCCTAAAGATGCCCCTGCAGTGGCTTGAAGTTGCTTTCCAATTTGATAAATGTTAACATCCAAATCTGCATGTGTAAAAAGATTGCCATTGCATGCAAACACAATGGTCATTCTGGAAACATTATTACTATGTAGTGTTCTTCTATAGTCAACACTCATTTATAGAGCTCCTTTAGCTTTCTAAACACTACGTCTGTGTAGTATCTTTCATGGTACCAAAGCAGGTCACAAGCTTTTTATTTGTAAATTATGCAGTTTTTTTTTATTCAAAGGCATTGCAACCAATCTTTCAACCATCATAACAGTAGACTGCTTACTTTCTTTCCTTTTTTTTTTTTCTGTGTTGGATGCTCATTTCTGACTAGTATTTTCTATAAGACACAGTCATGTGCCAATTCTTAAACACTGTCATTTTAAAGTTGTATTGTTCATTTATATTTCAGATGTAAACTATTGGAATGGACTTCATATTTATTTGCCATTTGTACAAGGCATACCTGTATTATCAACCTCCTACTGTGAAGAAAATCATATTTTTATTGCTTTTAAAAACTAATTCAGATAGTAAGAAGAATTAAAATATGTTTGATCACAAATTACTCATTAAGTGAAATAGTACATTTAAACAAAATGGTAAAGTTTGAAAAATTGTCTTCTTGTCCAGAGAGCAGTGTTCTGGAACTCTCCTGAATTATTTTAAACCAGACCAAATAGTACTGTTATTGTAACAGGAATTCAATATGTACAAAGATGTTGAAAGGATGCTTCTCATTTGTGAGTTCCAAGTCATTTTTCTTTCTTAGCATTATTATCCTCCATTTGGAGAATATAAAGAGAAATACCACAAGGTTAAGAGACTTCCTTATGGCAAACAATTAATCCGTCACAGAGGTCACAGGGAAACTTCCCAAGCAACAGTCTGGCCTTGCTAATCAGTAGACATGATTCCTTCGTGTAGGGCAGCTTGGTTTGAAAACGCTACAGGGGGGAACTAAATAAATAAAACGTGAGCTATATGTGGCCAAGTGGCTTCTTTGTTTGCTGGAAGACAACCGGAGACAAAAGAGGCTCTATGTTCAGCAGGAAGTAAGGAGGCAAATTTGCTCCTCTGTCTTCAGAGCACATGTGCTCATTGCTACCTGCATTTGGTTGACACATACTCCTTCCATCCAAATGTACTCCGGCCTAAGACTACAGCCACATACAGTTCTCCCACTCTATGAACTGTTCAATTTTAGATGTGCGAACCTCCAGAACTGTGAAGTAAACAACCCCATTCAATATCAAACAGAATTCAAAGGGGTCTAAAGTCTTAATAATGTGTGCTCACTCCTGGGAGGAAAGGATGAACACAGGCAAGACTCCAGATGGACAGTGATCTCTCCCTCCTGCCTACCACACAGGACAGCAGAGGAGAATCCATGCACAGGACTTTAAACAAACAGAATGAGTAATGAGAGAGGAGGGAGATGTTTTCTGCAGGTGGGTGTGGGGGAAGTTTAAAAGAAAGTAGTCTCAGAATCCCAGGTGCTGGATCTGAAGGGAAATGTTGGTTTACTTATGAAACACCAGCAGAAGAGGCTGCCTCGTTAAGACAACAGAGCTGTAAAAGATCATTTTTTAAATGCTAGAAGAAAATGGACCAAATAAATGGAAAGTGAAGGTCAACAGGGGATAGAAACAACTCCATCATACCCAGGAGTCTTCACTAAGTTGGAAAAAAGCATAAAAGAGAACATAAATTATCAAAGAGAAAGACCCCTGAAAATTATCATAACTGGGCCCACCTTTCCTTTAAACCTGGGCGTTTTTGCAGCAGAACACTCTGAGATCACACACATCCCTTGTATCCATTGTTGTTGATCCTACTTACTACAGAATCTTGATCATCATCCATAATGTTCCTGACCTGCTGTACTTTAGAGAGCAAGGGTCACAGTGGGACCTCCTCTGTGCACTTGTACTGGACCAGGCATGGTGCCCAGTGTCCCCTAGAACCCAGGGCATACCTTGATCACAGCACTTATGTTATCCAGTTGTTACCCATAGGACTGGTTTCTGTCTCATTGAGACTGTAGGCTCCTTGACAGCAAAGACCTTGTGATTCATCTTTGTCATCTAAGCGGCTCACAGAGCAAGTTTATATTCTACCCCAAGTGAAAAGTGAAATTTACTGCAAATGTGATAACTCTTCAGACCAAATACAAGTAACTTGAGCTATAATGGGCAGTGTTCCTTTGATCTGTAAAATGTAACCTTGGGTTCTTTGCTGGGTAGTTTTCCAAGTTTTCAAAGTCTGGGCCAGAAATCTGCAGTTGCAGGCCTTCTTCTTCCTCCCAAAGTAGAGCATATGTTCCTGAATTTTACCTACTCTCAATGAATCCTTTACTTTCTTGTCCACAGTCAGGGAACAGTCTGGATTTCCTTTACTTCAGTCAACAGTCCAAACTCCAGGGTCCAGGTAACTAACACATTCAAAATAGCCTTTCCATTTTCTCAAAGGGAATTTACTCTCCTTCATTTCCTCCCCTAATGCCTGTCTGGTTTGTCATGGAGGCCCCAGCATGACACATGTATATCAGAGCATGGCAGGAAAATGTCATGAACTTTCAGGATCATGACAGAGTGGCAGAGTTCCTACTGCATTGGTGGTGTAGGGTATTCCAGACAATCCCCTGTAATGTAAATGGTGGATTTCTGTACCTCATGCCTCTGCCCCTCAGGAGGAAATCACAGAAGGCAGTCGTCCTGATAAATTACTTCTGGATAGTTACATGGAAATGAATATGGTGTTATGGACAGAATAAAGAACACGTAAATGTTCAAAGGTATAAAATGACATGTTTCCTGTAGGAACACCAAGTTAATTCGGCATTAGGAGATACTTAATACTTGCAAGGCAAGGAGTATTGGGAGGGGATTGTTAAGTGTTCAGAGTTGGAAGAGTTTGAAGCAGGACAGTTGTCTTATCTTTGCTTCCCCCAGGAAGCATGTGTGAGGGAGAAGGAGAGTGATAATGGACAGAAGCCAGACCAAACTGAGAATGTTTCTAAGTGGTCTAGTGCATCTGATCACTCATCTCACAGGACTGTCCTTCAAAGGACCAGGTGAACAACAGAATCGAAAGAGAGCCTGCTTAGGAAGAGAATGGAACAATAATTTATCTGCTAGCTTTCAATTCCCATTTCTCAAAAGTTTAGCCTATTGTAGGTCAAGTCTTCTTATCTCTTCGATGTCTCAGGATTGAGTGCTCAGTACTATACCAGGAACTATTTTTCAAACAATCAGAATTTCTCTGACTTGGGAGACATGATGCCTGGAATTGGGGTGGGAGGCGGAAATTTCAGTTGTTTGCATTGTATTGCTTCTACTGGGGCTTGCAAGGCTTCACAGGCAGGTTACCATCATGATTGTCCCTACCACAATCAGATCTGGAGGGTCATGCTATCTGAGTTCTGTGGAAGTTTTCACAGCAGTCTGATTTACCACAGAAACCTTGCTTGCTGGTTACCTTCTGAACAGACAGGTTGGTTTAGCATTAACAAATGTGCTATGTGCTACCTCCAAAACCCCAGAGAATTCAACAAATATAGTGTTTTTCTTAGCAGATGCAGGATTACTTTAGAAATTACTAGGAAAAAACAATGTTTTTCCCACTCCCGTGACCCACTCATGAACACAATACCTCTGATATTAAATGTGGTGGTGGTTGTTTTCTATGCCTCAAGGAACTCTCTAGCAAACACCAGCTGGGTGCTCCTAATTCAACTCTGACCTTATCTACCTGAAGACAGTGTTAGAACCCACAATAAGGGTTTGGTTCCATGAGACCCCCTCTCACAGGACTTCAGATACCAACCACAAGTCCCAAATTATGGTCTATACTTAAAATCAGCAGTCTATAACATCGGGCCTTTTAGAAAACTTTTTTTTTTTTTTTAAAGAGAGAGTGGAGAGAGAGAGAGAGAGAGAGAGAGAGAGAGAGAGAGAGAGAGAGAGAGAGAGAGAGAGAGAATGTTTTAATATTTATTTTTTCAGTTTTCGGCAGGCACAACATCTTTGTTTGTATGTGGTGCTGAGGATCGAACCCGGGCCGCACGCATGCCAGGTGAGCGCACTACCACTTGAGCCACATCCCCAGCCCCTAGAACCCTTTTCTTGGGTTTGATTAGTTTGCTAGAGTGGCTTACAGGGAAACACTGAACTTACGTTTGCCTGTTTGTAATAAAGGATATTGCAAAGGATACAGATGAATAGCCAGCAGCCAGTTGGAAGTGGTGCATGGGATTAGGCAGGTAGGAAGGGTGCAGAGTCTCCATGCGTCTCTGCTACACCACTTTCCATGAAGCCCACTTGTCCAGCTCTCTGGAAGTTCTCCTGAACCCTGGTCTTTTGTGTTTTTAGAGAGACTTCATTATATAAGCATGATTTATTACACCAATCAGACCATCAGCAATCAGATCAACTTTCTGCTCCTTCTGCCTGCCTGGAGATTGGGAGGTGGGGCTGAAAATCTTAACCCTCTAGTCATCTTTCTGGTGACCAGCCCCCCTCCTGCAGATATCTAGAAACCAGGGGCCACAAGACATCTCACTGGCATACAGAAGACACTAGCAATCTCACTTGGAGATTCTAGGAGTTTTAGGAGCTGAGATGTGTCCAAGAAAGAGGAACAAATATATATATATATATATTTCACAATATCAAGAGATGATGCCCTTATTTGTCTCAGACCATTAAACTACTAAAAATTTCACTATTGTGATAGCACCCTGAATATTTGTAAAGTTTTTCTCCAATTTTTGACATACATGTAATCTAAAGATACTCCACACTTTCTGTTCACAGGTTCATATAGCATTATCCATTAGTATACTGTGTCTAGATGATGTTCTGAGAAAGTCAAAATATTCGAAGTCCCTGAAGAGTTGACTTTGACGGAAAGTTAGAGAGTTAACATTAGGTCTGGATAAAGAGAGCAAATGTGTGCTACTCTCCTGCCATGTAAAAGTGAATGCTTGTGGAGACTCCCTACTAGGGTTCAAGAACAATGCATTTGCCAGATCAATGTTTGCAAAACAGGAGCCACTGGTTGTTTTAATTTAGCACATCAGCTGCTGTACTTTTAGATTTATGATAGTCCAACACAATTCATCTGTATTGGAGTTTTTGTTTTGTTTTGTTTGATGACAAACGGAAGGGTAATGTCATAAGGGACCACTACTCTGTAATCTTTTAATTCTTTTAAGGAAGTGTTATTGTGCATTTTCCCTCAGATTCAGTATTTCTTCTATTTATCTATTTAGGCTAGGAAGTGGGAATTTTCTTGCCTTTCACTTGGTCTTCTTACCACAGTGGCTCTTATTCCACTGATCAAGATGATTCTGTCAAGATCTACCTTTATATATCAGAATTATATATTTAAGGATTAAGGAATTAATCAATGAGTGTGTTTGAGAATCCATTTTAACCATTGTTAATTTAAATAAAAACTTTATAATTTGTTCTTGATAAGTCTCTTCTCTGACAAAACTATCATAATGGCACTTTAATTTCTCCCAAACACTATTTAGGAAAAATTCAGATGTTCCCCTTTCTTAATACTTAGGTATCATGATAAGTAATCTTAGGTTGCTTTGAGGAAATATGAGAAGAATATTTAATAACTTCTGTGGTGTTGTAAGGTGTTTATACAAAGCAACCAGCTTTCCCCTTTAATCATGAGGTCCTGAATCTGGAAAGTTAGATTTGGGAAATGACCTTCCATGCCAGTAGTTGGTATCAGTATTTTGTTATCCCAATCTCAGGTTTTAAGAATTATGTACTTGAAGCAAATCTTTGGTATGCTGTGTGTTATTTTGCCCCCAGATTCTTCATAATCCTTGAGCTATGCCACAGATTCCTGTGGATAGAAGGACCTTGCAGGTCATTCTGGACCTAGCAGTCAACCCAGAAGTACATCTAATTTCACTCCAACTTTTAAGTGCTACCACATGGCTTCTGCAATTCCAGGACCCCATTACCTCTATAGATACTAGACTTCATCTACCATAGTTAAACTGAGCCTACAGAAAAGAGAAATAATAGTATTTCTCAAAAAAATCTTATCTCTCCCCTCTCTCACTAGTACGTTTCTTAAGGTCTTAATGATAGATATTCAGTTCTTATATCTCAGTCAAGTGACATGAATATTTCTACCTCCTAGAGCCATCTTCCTTTTGAGATTTCTATAGTGTATTTTGTGCTTTCTATCTTAACCTCATTTACCATGAGCCATATGATGTACAAATTTCAAGGAGTCATCCTAATAGACTACTAGCAGGAGCTGGTGGTGTTCTTTCCTGGACTTTGGCTGTTCTTTTGACCTTGACTAGTCAATGCTTATGGCAATGAATTCTCTCCTAGCCATCCTTATAGATGTTTATCACAATCTAAATTCTCAAACTCTTATATGTGTTTCTTGGTTCTTTCTAGAGCATATTTGCCAGGAGAGTGCAAGAATTGCCTGGGTTGCTTCCCCAGGGTGGGATGGGGGTGGAGAAATACTTTTAGAGGAGCTGCCTGTGTCTCTGAGTTTTGCAGAAACTATAAACCCCAAGTTTCAAGAAACACCACAAACACCAAGCAGAAGAAACAAAGAATATCACAGCAAGGCAAATTATAGTCAAGTTACTGAAAACCAGTGATAAAATAAAACACTAAGAGCAGCAAGGAAAAAAAGACATATTACACATCTATACCTCCATACATACTGTATGTTAGCTAACTAGTCTACTACTACATTCTGTGTCCCTGTTTCCTTTTCTGTAGTTTAAACAATGTTGATCAGATTTTCTGCTTGGATCTTCTACACATCACTGCACAAAACAACTCAGATGTATGAAATTATTCTTTTTTAAAAAATTATTTCATAGCTGTAGATGGACAGCATGACTTTATTTGTTTATTTCAATATGGTGCTGAGGATTGAAACCAGTGCCTCACACATGCTAGGCAAGTGTTCTGCCACTGAGCTACAGCCCCAGTCTGCAAATGATTCTTTTTTAAAAAAATACCTTTATTTTATTTATTTATATTTGGTGCTGAGGATCGAACCCAGGACCTCACACATGCTAGGTGAGTGCTTTACCACTGAGCCACAACCCCAGCCCTGCAAATGATTCTTAATAAAGCAAAAATATGTCTCATGATTCAACCTTTTTAATTAATGTCTAGGTGAACAACTCAGCTAGCTGGATCTTAAGTTGATTGTGAAAGTAATTTTCACTTGGGAACATCTATGTCAGAGTATTAAAAGAGGGCCATAATTTGCACTCTTTAGACTGTTGGCCTATCATAAGACTTTCAGACCCCTAACATAAGAAGAAAATATAATAAAATAGCATTAAAGCTGCAACTTTGGAGTTGGACTGCCTGGGTTGAAATCATAGCCATTATGTATTAATTTTAAGACATTGGGAAAATTACTTAACTCTCATTTCTTTGTATGTAGAAGAAAATTGCTTCATAAGGTGTTTTAAAAGACCAGATGAAGACACATACATTTTCTTTAGCTTTGTGTCTGTATACATTAAACCCTAATTAAAGTTAGGCACAAGGAGAGACAGGTAGAGTTAGATGAATATTTTGACTAGTCATCTCTTGATAAAGCGATAACTTTAACTGTTAAATGTTAATCTTCAATTTCATAACATTTTTGTGATTTTTGAATATATTTCTTAAGAAACCAACATATCTACTCTGGGGTAGCATTGTATCAATTACCATTGCCTGCCTAGAGTTGGGTGAGGACACTATCTCAGGGAGAATCTGGCTCAATTAAGAGATAGAAGTATGCATATGAGGCTTACTTTAGCATTTAATCTTTAGGATTAAATCACTCTTGTCTTTCACCCCTCAGACCCCTGCTGGGCATCATTTGTGTTAAATTAAAAAAGGTTTCCTGGTTGAATCCTGCGTCTGTAATATGGGTAATGGAGAAGCTTGCCCAACTGAGATCAGGTTTTACGGTCTTCATGCAATGATGATTAAGGATGAATAGTCTCCAGCACATATGCATTAACCTATTTATAACTGGGAGAATTGGAGGGAGAAAATAAGGAGAGAGAATTACATTGCCTTTTCAATGCAGTGGTACTACATCTGTTTAATGCAACTTGAAGGGTATCAAATGGTTGAAGAACTCACCAGACAGGAATGTCACTTCTTAATTCTCCTCCTGTGGGTGAGTAGAGAGAAAAGCTGGAAGTTCACCAGTACATGGTCAAAGTTGTGGGCGGAGACTCCATCTGTGAGAGGAATGTGGGACAGGAAGAGAGCTGTTGCTCAGCTTCATCCTTACAGGGATCTTGGAAATGTGAAATGAAGGGAAGCACGTGTATATGAATAATGAAAAGTTATAATTTTAATTTTCTATATAAGATTATTATATCATTTGACATGTTAATCTTTCCCTACTTTTCTGCATTCTATCTCTGACATGTGAATTTTTTTTATTAGAGCTTTGTAGGTATGCATAGTAGTTGGGTTCATCCTGACAAACTCATACATGCATGGAAATTGATTTCAGTTCAAGATGTCCCCCTTTTTGACATGTGATATTTTAATAATGAGAAAATAAAACTTTAATACTGTTGAAACACATTATAGGAAAAAATAGAGATTCCTGATCTTGACTACCTTTTTATCACACAAATTGAAGCTTTTCAACTTTTGAATATATGAGTATATATGTAATATGAATATATGAGGTTCATTGTATCTAAATTCCACAGCAAATAATCATATTGTTGAGAGGAAGAAAAGAGTTTCTTCCTAGTTTTTGACTATTTTAAATTAAAAAAAATAAATATATAAGGTAAATTGAATATAGCCTATAAAATAGATTTTGAACTATCTGTATAAAATGTAGTATACTAGGAATAATATATTTCTCTTTTATATTGTACATAATCTGACATCTTACAATCAATTTGTATATTAGATACTCTTAAGATTTCAGTTACTAACTTCACTTAATACCTAACTTTCGTCAGTGACTAAGCTGTAGTTGAAAAATAGTGGAAATATTAAATAGAAGATGTTTTAAGCTTCTTTTTACAACACTGCATTTTCTATATTGTGTTATTTTTATAAAACTGTGTTCTCTGGGAGGAAAATTTCTCTTCAAGGTAATTCTGTAAACAAATGTGAGAAAACTATGAAAAGATAGAGTTAGAATTGATAAAACTGATATGTAAAAAAAAAAAATTCTCTTAATACCCTTTATTGTTGCTACTGGCTCCATTTAATGAGTGCTTCTGTGTCTAATCCTTTTGGATTTGTTTTAATGCATTGTTCTATTTAATCCTCACAATAACCTCAGGGAGGTAGGTATTCATATTTCCATCTTAAAAATGAATACTCTGAATCTGGAAAAGTTTAAGTATCATAAGAATAACTCTTTGGGTTTTAAAGAAAATGCCTTCCTAAATTCCTCCTTTTTTGTGTGTATGTGTGTTGTTGTTTGTTTGTTTGGTTTGGTTTGTGTTTTTCAGTTTTTTGGTCTTATTCACATTGTGATATTGTTAGCTGAGTGACTGTGTCTAAGTAATAAGCACTTAGTACTTAGCACTTAGTAAAGGTACTAAGTAATAGATTTAAGAGCAATACTCTCCACCAGAAGAAAGATGTCACATGTTCCAAAAACTCATTAAAAATGCTCAAAGGACCAAGAAGACGTCCACCTTAGTAAAGTCTCTAGGACTTCTGTTCCTATCTCTGAACCTGACTGCCTCCTCTGATTGTTGTGTTTACACTTAGGAAAATTACCTGAAAAATAACTATTATGTATTGAGGAATTTCCATAACCAGGTTCCATACTAATACCTGAAATTAGTTGTTTCTACTTAATTTTAAAAATAGGAAAAATTATCACATTTTACAGGTAAAGACATTAAATCTCAGACAATCTAAATAATTTGATTAAGGTCACACAGCTAGTTAATGACAGAGGCAGAATTTGAACCTAGGCTGCCAAATTCATATCCTAGGCTCTTGACCACTGGGCCTGTAACATTTCCCCCCTAGGTTCTACTTCAAATTATGACATGTCTTGGTGCCTACTTGTGTATCTCTGTCCCTGCCTTCTCCCCTATATTTGTGTAGCCTTATGTTCTGCTTCCCCCAAATGTAACAACTGGTTAACAGAAAATATTCTAGTGTCCTGATTGTATTCTTATATTAATGTGATATAATAGTTTTTTTTGAAAATACAATGTTCGATTCTGTCAAAAAAAATCAAACTTGATTTTATTCAAGTATTCTTTTTTTATTTTTTTTTCTAGTTGTTGATGGACCTTTATTTTATTTATTTATATGTGGTGCTGAGGATCGAACCCAGTGCCTCACTCATGCTAGGCAAGGGCTCTATCACTGAGCTACAACCTCAGCCCAAGTATTCTTTATTGATAGCTTTAATTTCAATAATCTATTAAGGGTGTTATTTACCAGTGGCTTATAATTGTATCCTAATGCTCAGTCTATGAATGGGAGTTATTTGCTCCACCCCAAAACTGCTTCTGATACTAGAAATAAAGCAATCCAGGTGACTTGCATCTTCTAAAGTAAGATGGCAGTTGCTAAAATGCATTGTAAAATTTACTGAGCAGCAAAAATTATGTAGTAATGGTCAAGAAAACACTTAGATTTGATATATATATATATAGCAAAAAAGAACTTTTAAGAATGTCTGATATTTGAAAAATATTTTAGCTTAACAATTTTCATGGTATAGAGAGTTGAAAGGGTCAGATGTTTAAAATTATGCTGATATTGAATACTGTCATTTTTGACTAAGTGCCACAAAATTGAATCCAAATCCAGAACCTTCTCTCCCTGCTTTGTTGTGCGTTATGCCTGGATATACAAGTAAAAGGTCCTGGTATTTTCTTTTTAATTGCTATACTTCCATAGTCTTAGGAATTTGGGAGTCAGTTTGGGACTAAGAATCATGCCAGGAAGATAAATTACATTCATATGTCAGATATTGCCTCACAATGCTATCTAGCTCAGCAGGCTATAATGAGCCCCCACTCACCAGGCCAAGCTCTAGCCAAAAAAATAAATAAATATATAAATAAAAGAACACCTACTGTTTCTCCATCAAGGGCAACTCTCTCAGAGGGCAAACAAAAGCAACAGAGGGAGGCCAACCATATCCATGCAGAACTACGGGTTGCTATGCAACCCTTCGTGCAAGTTGGGCAGCAACAGATGGACACTTTGAATAGAATTAATGCCCCTCTGACCCATGTTTTAAATAGTGCCCAAACCTACTGCCTGATGAATTCTATTAACCACAGACATACTTACACATATAAAATATAGCATCCTAAGTGACATTGTTATTACCCTCTTTACTAAAATCAAGTCATAAATCTATTGCAAAATTTGAGACCGATAATATTCAATGAACAATTTCTGATTTTTTTTCTTCTTTTCTTGACAAATGAATCACTGATGTCTCATAACCTTGGGCTACATATTTCCTTATAGTGTTTCCTTGATTTCATATGCAAACCTGAAATGCCTGCTCTGAGTTTCAGCTTCATTTTTACACAGAGTTCAGCTTCTTCCTCAGCCACTGTCACCTGTGGGCCCTGGGCATTGTGTAAGAGAACTCTTTTTATTGTAACTTTAAAAAAAGAACATATCATGGAATAAATATTTTATATACCTTCATGGGGACTACGTTGTAACCATGTTCCTGATTGAACAATCAATCTAAAGTCTATACCCAAGGCCCCAAAAGTTCTTTGTCCATCTGCCTTCTGTCCAGAACAAGTTTAAGCTACTTTCATTGTGTGTGGACTTCATAGGAATTAGTATGCCCTCAAGGTTTATCAGGATAAGATCTCCTCTTCAGTCTCTTAAATTTTATATACTATGTGATTTAAATTATTGGACCCTAAAAGAGAAAAACATGAGTTCCTAAAAAAAAAAAAGGCATTATAGTGTATCACATTGGTGACAGCCAGCAGCTATAAGATTTTTAACGAAGCTTGTGTACGATAAGATATCTCAATAAAGTGGTGTAGAAAAGAGCACTGGCTTAGAGAGAGGAAGCTGGAGAAGGTTCATTGGACATGACTCTCTACCTTATAGCTTTATCGTCTTGAAAACTCAAGAAATTTTTTATCTTTCTTGATGAGGATGCCTTTGCCTGAAAACGAGAGAGGTTTTAGCTAAATAGTTCCTTTAAGAATCCTTTTCACTTTCCCATTATCTGAGAAACAAAAGATGTAAAGATGAGTAACAGTTGCATTTCTTGCTGCACATGGAGATGAGGATAACTTACAAATCCCAATATCCACATATCATCTTAAAATTCTTGTGTTCAGATAATGGAAAATATAGAAAACAAAACAAAACAAGCAGGCAAAAAACCAAAGCATCCTGATCTGCCCTTGGATTCTAGGACCTAGAATATTCTGGGGGCTCTTTTCTCTGGCTCTTTGCTTCCATTCCTCGCAGATGCTCATATCCAGGGACTACAAAGTGCTTGCCCATTGATTCTGTGACTATTGCAAAGGTTTATATTCTGCACGGCAGTCTCTTGCCAGAACCATCCTTCTGCAGAGGGGCAATTGCACATGTGCTTCCAGTTTCCAAAGCAGTGCTGCTTCTCTGTCAGGCCTCCTGCTGCCGCCCAGTGTGTCTCTGTTCTGGAAATATGAGCTTGGTTTTCCACCACTGCGCGCACAGGCTTGTGGTCTCCTTGCTGAGAGCCATCACTTATATACGCATGCATATACATACGTGTTTGCATATGTACCCATAGAGAAATATTTGTTTCTGTTTGTTTGCTCATTCTCCACCTCCCTTGAAGGCCCTGGAGGTGGGAAATGTGGCTTCTTGAATTATTTTGTCATCTTTGGCAAGATTTAATGTTAACTACTTTATGGTCTCTTACCATCTCACTGCCACCTGAAGTAATCGCATGAAAGCATTTCAGCGTAGTTAACAAACTGGTCCTGATCTTTGTAGGCCTATGTATTGTCTGATGAAACAGGGGATTTGATTTATCATAATATTTCATCATACCATGTTTCATTGAAGCTTTAGGATGTATATCTTTTAAAAACTACTCCTTATTTATTGTTTCACTATGTAAATGATGGTTTTTACATCTGTTATATTACGTATATAAAATCTTATCTTATTTTAGAGACAACTAAGCTCCCTATGTTGAACCTACGTTGGCCAGGTTGTTGATCATGGAAAACCAGGACTACTGGGACTAAATTAGAACTAAAAGATGAAATGTATTGAATGCTGTACCCCAAATGTATTTTGTTTAAATCCACAGTATGAAGGACCCACAACTCAGCTTTCTATGACCTAAGAATTGAAATCCTAAGAACAATGCTCAGGAATGGACAGAGGGATTGTTGAAAAATGAATTTTATATAACAATGTTAGCTATGTTTTGGAAAATATTTTGCTCCAAATCTTGAAATGGAAGTAGAAGTTTCTCTTTATTTAATTTTTGTTTTGATAAAAAAAAGTTATGACTGCCTAAATTCTCAGAAATATAAGGACATTTAAGATTGTTCCAAGCCAATTACTTCCCTGAGAAAATAGAATCTGCAATCAGTAGATTTGGGTTTAGGGTTTATGTGTACTAAGTATTTTAGCTCAGGTTTTCCCCACTCCCCAACCCTGATAGTGTCCTGGAATCTCCCAAAGGTAACTAATCCATAATCCTCCACTCTCCACCCACCTCTTTATTTCATTCTGGGAAAATATCATTTTAAAACATATAGAAAAACCTAACTTTGCTCTAAATTAATTGCAATTATATTTAAATTTATATGTTCAATTTTTATAGATTTCTTTCATCTATTCTTCTAAAATGTATACATTAGAAGATAAAACATGACTTCAATAAAAAGTATTTATAAGTAAAAATTATCGTTAAAAATTAATTTTTCCTTTGGAACAACTTATTTTTATTGTGTTGAAACTAATATAAGGAAAAAACACACAAAAAACCCCCAACTAATTCCAAGTGTTTATCAAATCCACTGAACTGCCAATCTCACGTCTCATTTGATTTATAGACCATTAGATTTGCTGGAGCTTCTGAGTAAAATCAGTTAATTTTGTGAATGGTTATAGTAGTTAGAGATTTGCCATCAGGACATCATGTAAAGGTGAATCAACTTAAATAAACCTTGATGACTCGTAATGGAACCTTGGTAATTTGGTAGAATCATGACTTGTCTAAAAGATCAGCAATTTTACTTTTAGTCAAAGAAGTAGGAGGTCTGAATGCAATCGGGGCTCCCAGAACTCCCTCTGAAATTTTCTCCACTATCTAGGATTCTACCTTCTTTAAGGTTCTCAGCTCTCTAAGCCATAACTTAAATATTCAGATTCTCCCTCGATATCTATGATATTATTTTTCCCACCTCATTGTTATATGATGTGATTTAGTTTCTCATTTCTCTCATTCCAAAAACTTAGTATTCTAGAAGTTTCTTTACTCATGAGCTCTGTGTGTGTGTGTCTGTGTGTATCTGTGTGTATATACACACACACACCAAAACAGAGAAAAATTTCACATGGTGGGGTTAATCAGTGTTCTTTAAATCAATATAAAGTAAGGAAACTTCCAAGTGAGTTATTTACATCTAAATTTCCAAAACGTTTGCTGAAAAGAATTTTATATAAATTTAAATATTAAGACTTTAAGAAGTATTAACTTAAAACAATTTATTCTAAAGACTTTCCAAACTACTTATCCATTTTAATTATTTCATCTTTAATCTGGTATATAGAGAGAAACTGGATTTAATGGAAATTTTAGTATGCGCTCCCCAACCTGTTGTACTCATCTCGCTCAAACTTGGATCCTACTTACTGAGAAGAGATTTTGAAGAATATAGTACCTGTTCCTATGCCAGTCATTGTACCCCTCTGCCTGTGCTACATACCAATTAAGGAGTGGTGCAAACAACCAAGTTCTCTATTCAATTTAAATACTTCCTGTTTTTAGCCAGAAGAGAAGTATAATTAATCTGGAAATGGTCAGAAATTGTCTTTTGCATTTGCTTGCCTTAAAATTTTCACATTTCAAATTATGCTCTATACAACTCTTGAGAAATACTAGTTCTAGAACATGCTTTCAATAACAGAGGGGATTTCAAGAATCACATAATTTGGGAAATACTGCATGCTATATTCCACGTCTTGAAGATTTCATTTTAGAGTATTAAAGACTTTGAGTAGTTCCACAATGACAATAACTGATTATAACATAATTTAATAAATATATTCAGTATGTTTTTTTCTTTTTTATGAGATCACACCTGTTAATTACTGGTGAAGAGAGCTCCTTGAATCATATCCTGACAACACATCATGTGGTATGTAATATATGAGTTTGGAGTTTTGATGACATTAATACAATTCAGTAGTTCTTAAAATGTGAGCCCTGTGGGGCTGGGGATATAGCTCAGTTTGTAGAGGGCTTTCCTAGCATTCACAAGGCCCTGGGTTCAATCCTCAGCACCACCAAAAAAAAAAAAAAAGTAAAAATAAAGAAAAGTGAGGTCAATATCTATGACCTTATTAACAACAATGCACATTTTCAGCTCCCTACCCCGGCTACCACATACTTTGAATCAGAAACTCACTGGTAGAATCTTGGCAATCTGTGTTTAAAATAACACTCCAAGTGTTTTTGATGCTTTCCAATCCACTGGTCTAGTTTCACTAACTGCACTTCATTAATCCAATTTTCTGACTCAATGGAATACTCAGGAGATATAGAAAAGTAGATCTTAAAGCAGTAGTTGTACTGGTTAGTGCATGAGAATGCCTTTTCAAGGGTTGTTATTGTAACTAAAATTAAAGTAGGCAAAACATTGAATGTATTGGCTCTTATCAAACTTCCAGAGCAATAAGCATGAAATGTCAAGTCTGGGATGAGAGCCGGGATGCTTCCCATCCCTTCTCCACTACTTCTTCCTCCTTTAACCTGCATAACAGCTTTGAGACCCACCACCATCAATCGACTTTTCTCATGCATGGGCAGGAAGGAGAGTCTCTGATGAGTCCAGCTTGTCAGATGCTCACCCAGAACTATTACTGGGCTGGGGTTGCAGTGGTGAGAAGGTAAGGAAGAGGAGGGGCTACTCTTGAACAGAAGGTGGAGGAACACAGACATGACCACTGAGGACATAGTTAGCATTTTCTTTTTTTTAATTTTTAATTTTTTATTCTAATTTGTTATATATTACAGCAGAATGAATTACCATTCATATTACACATATAGAGCACAAGTTTTCATATCTCTGGTTGTATACAAAGTATATTCACACCATTTGTGTCTTCATACATGAACTTTGAATAATGATGTCCATCTCATTCCACCATAATTTCTAACCCCATACCCCTCCCTTCTTCTCCTACTCCTTGGCCCATCTAGGGTTCATCTATTTCTCCCATGCTCCCCTGCCTTACCCCACTATTAATCAGCCTCCTTATACCAGACAAAACATTCAGCATTTGGATTTTTGGGATTGGCTAACTTTACTTAGCATTATCTTCTCTAACTCCATCCATTTACCCACAAATGCCTTAATTTTTTCTCTTATATTGCTGAGTAATATTTCATTGTGTATATATACCACTTTTAAAAATCCATTCATCTATTGAAGGGCATTTAGGTTGGTTCCACAGTTTAGCTATTGTGAATTGGGATGCTATAAACATTGATGTGGCTGTGTCCCTGTAGTATGCTGTTTTTAGACCGAGGAGAGGGACAGCTGGGTCAAATGGTGGTTCTATTCCCAATTTTCCAAGGAATCTCCATACTGCTTTCCATATTGGCTGCACCAATTTGCAGCCCCACCAGCAATGTACAAGTGTGCCTTTTTCCCATCATCATCACTTATTTTTGTTTGTATTCTTAAGACTGCCATTCTGACGGGAGTAATATGAAATCTTAAGTAGTGTTGATTTGCATTTCTCTAATTGCTAGAGATGTTGAACATTTTTTCACATATTTGTTGATTGATTGTGTATCCTCTTCTGAGAAGTGTCTGTTCAGGTCCTTGGCCCATTTATTGATTGGATTATTTGTTTTTTTGGGTGTTAAGATTTTGAGTTCTTTATATACTCTAGAGGTTAGTGCTCTATCTAATGTGTGAGGTATAAAAATTTGCTCCCAAGATGTAGGCTCTCTGTTGACCTCACAGATTGCTTCTTTTGCTGAGAAGAAACTTTTTATATTGAATCTATCCCACTTGTTAATTCTTGATTTTAATTGTTGCACTATAGAAGTCTTATTAAGGAAGTTAGGGGTCTAATCTGACATTATGGAGATTATTTTGCTTAGGGAGATTTTCTCTTCTAGGAAAACTCAGAGAAACAGCCCACTAATACTGGCCTAAAATTTTGTTTCACAGATTTTGTCATTCACTGAAGGAGAAAAGTAATGCTAAAGGAACAAGGAACAGAGACCATGCAGGAGCCCAGGCCTGGCCCAGATCCACCCACACCAACCTGCTCAGGACCCGGGCTCACAGCAGGCCTGGGTTCATCCTGCCACCAGCAGAAACCATCTCTTCAGGACAGCAGACCACCACGGGAGCCCAGGCCCAGCCCAGATCTGCCTACACTAGCTTGCATGGGGCCCAGGCCCAGGGTAGGTCCAAATTCCCCCATCTGCCACAACAGGACCTAGAAGCAACTGCATCTCAGAGCAGGCATCCCAAAGGCAGTGTAAGGCTCACTCTTCCAACCCCATCTCTGTAAGAAATTGCATCCATCTTGGAGCACCTCTACTATTATCTTAATTTATCTTGGCTATTGATACCACCACCTTTAGTTGCAGTAGCATACATTGAGGGACACCAGCAGGGTCTAGAAGCCCAACATCAAGGTGAGGTATAGACAATCTGCACAGGTACTACAAGAAAAAAGGGTAGAAGCTGTAATATCTCAGATCCACACTGAAAGAAAGGAAGACACATAGATAACATGAAAAAACAAGGGAGGAAAGTGCCCCAAACAAACCACAATACTACAGTAACAGATCCCATGGACAGCACAGTTGATGAAATGTCAGAGAAGGAGTTCAGAAGGTTCATAATTAAAATGATCTGTGAATTAAAGAATGACTTAAATAAGTAAATATAGGCAAAAATTGATCAGTCCAATAAAGAGATAAGAGAGCAAATACAGGTAGCAAAACATGACTTCAAGAAAGAGATAGAGACTCTGAGAAAAAAATAACAGTCAGAAATCCTTGAAATGAAGAAAATAATAAACCAAATAAAAAGCTCAACAGAAAGCATAACCAATAGACCAGACCACTTGGAAGAAAGAATGTCAGATAATGAAGACAAAGTATACAATCTGGAAAATAAAGTTGATCACAGAGTGAAGATAGTAAGAAACCATGAACAGAACATCCAAGAATTATGGGACAGCATCAAAAGGCCAAATATAAGAGTTATTGTGATAGATGAAGGCACAGAGTTTCAAACCAAAGGAATACACAATCTCTTCAATGAGATAATATCAGAAAATTTCCCAAGCATGAAGAATGAATTGGAAAACCAAATACAAGAGGCTTATAGGACACCAAATGTGCAATATTACAACAGATCTACACCAAGGCACATTATAATGAAAATGCCTAGCATACAGAATAAGGATATAATCTTAAAAGCCACAAGAGAGAGGAATCAGATACTTATAGAGGGAGACCAATTCGTATCTCAGCAGATTTTTCCACCCAGACCCTCAAAGTCAGGAGATCATGGAACAATATATATATACCAAACTCTGAAAGAAAATGGATGCAACCAAAAATCTTAAATCCAGCAAAATTAAGCTTTAGATTTTATGATTAAATAAAAACCTTCCATGATAAACAAAAGTTAAAGTAATTCACAACTAGAAAGCCTGCACTACAGAACATCCTTGGCAAAATATTTCATGAAGAGAAAATAAAAAATACTGAGGAAAATTAGCAGAGGGAGGTATTACACTACAGGAAAAAAATAATCAGAGGAGAATCCAAGTCAATTTAAATACCAAAAATAAACAAAAATGGCTTGGAATATAAATTATGCCTCAAAAATAACCCTGAACGTTAATGGCCTAAATGCACCAATCAAAAGACATAGACTAGCAGATTGGATTAAAAAAATCAACAATATGCTGATTTTAAGAGACTCATCTCATAGGAAAAGACATCCATCCACAGACCAAAGGTGAAAGGTTGGAAAAAATCATACCACTCACATGGACTATGGAAGCAAGCAGGGGTTTCCATCCTCATATCAAATAAAGTAGACTGCAAGCTAAAGTTGATCAAAAAGGATAAAGAAGGACACCACATACTACTCAAGGGAACCATACTCCAACAAAACTTAACAATTATAAATATATATGCCCCACACAATGGAGCATCTATACTCATCAAACAAACTCTTCTCAAGTTCAAGAATCAAATAGACCAGAACACAATAATTTTACTTTAAAACACCTATTTAACCACTGGAGAGATCTTCCAAACAAAAGCTGAACAAAGAAACTATAGAACTTAATAACACAATCAATAACTTAGACTTAACTGACATATAGAATAGTTCCTTCAATGAGCAAATACACTTTCTTCTCAGCAACACACAGATCCTTCTCTAAAATAGACCATATACTATGCCACAAAGTAACTCTTAGCAAATATAAAAAAGTAGAGATACTACCCTGCATTCTATCAGATCATAATGGAATGAAATTAGAAATCAATGATAAAATAGGAAATAAAATCTACTCCAATACTTGGAGACTAAATAATAGTTACTAAATGAATGATGGGTTGTAGAAACATCAAGAAGGAGATTTAAAAAATTTTATAGGTGAATGAGAACACAGATACAACATATCAAAATCTCTGGGACACTATGAAGGCAGTTGTAAGAGGAAAGTTCATTGCATGAAGTTCATTCCTTAAAAGAAGAAAAAATCAACAAATAAATGACTTAACATTACATCTCAAAGCCCTAGAAAAAGAACAAAACTACACCAAAAGCAGTAGAAGACAGGAAATAATGAAAATTAGAGCTGAAATCAATGAAATTGAAACAAAAGAAACAATTGAAAAAATTGATAAAACAAAAAGTTGATTCTTTGAAAAAATAAATAAAGTTGACAGACCCTTAGCCATGCTAATGAAGAGGAGAGAGAAAATTCAAATTATTAACCTATGTGATGAAAAAGGAAAAATCACAACAGACACTACAAAAATACAGAAGAATATTAGAAATTATTTTGAAAACTTGTACTCCAATAATATAGAAAATATCGAAGACACTGAAAAATTTCTAGAGTCATATGATTTGCCCAAATTGAATCAGGATGATACACACAATTTAAACAGATCAATTTTAAGCAACAAAATAGAAAATGCCATCAGAAGCCTACCAATCAAGAAAATCCCAGGACCAGAGGGATACATAGGCGAGTTCTACAAGACTTTTAAAGAAGAACCAATACCAATATTCTTCAATTTATTTCAGGAAATAGAAAAAGAGGCAACACTTCCAAACTCATTCTATTAGGCCAATATCACCCTGATTCCAAAACCAGGCAAAGACACATCAAAAGGGAAATCTTCACACCAATATCTCTAATGAACAGATATGCAAAAATTCTCAATAAAATTCTGGAAAATCAAATGCAAAAACATCAAAAAGATAGTATGTTACAATCAAGTGGGGTTCATTCCAGGGATGTAAGGTCGGTTCAACATATGAAAATCAATAAATGTAGTTCATCACATCAATAGACTTAAAGATAAGAACTATATGATCATCTCAATAGATGCAGAAAATGCATTCAACAAAATACAGCATCTAGAAAAACTAGGGATAAGAAGAACATATCTCGGGGCTGGGGATGTGGCTCAAGTGGTAGCGCGCTCGCCTGGCATGCGTGTGGCCCAGGTTCGATCCTCAGCACCACATACAAACAAAGATGTTGTGTCTGCCGATAACTAAAAAATAAATATTAAAAAAATTCTCTCTCTCCCTCTCCCTCTCTCACTCTCTCTTTAAAAAGAAAAGAAGAACATATCTCAACATCATAATGATGATATGATTCTATACCTAGAAGATCCAAAAATTTCCACCAGCAAACTTCTAGAATTAGTAAATGAATCCAGCAAAGTAGTAGGATACAAAATAAACACTCATAAATCAAAGGAATTTCTGTATATCAGTGACAAATCCTCTGAGAAGGAAATGAGAAAAACTACCCCATTTACAATAGCATAAAAATACTTGGGAATTGATTTAACGAAAGAGGTGAAAGATCTATACAATGAAAACTACAGATCCCTAAAGAAAGAAATTAAAGAAGCCCTTAGGAGATGGAAATATCTACCTTGCTCTTGGATAGGCAGAATTAATATTGTCAAAATGGCCATACCACCAAAAGCACTATATAGATTTAATACAATTCCCATCAATATCCCAATGACATTCCTTATAGAAATAGAAAAAGCCATCATGAAATTCACCTGGATAAATAGGAGACCCAGAATAGCTAAAGCAATCCTTAGCAAGAAGAGTGAAGCAGGTGGCATCACTATACCAGACCTTAAGCTATACTACAGAGCAATAGTAACAAAAACTTCCTCAATAAGACTTCTATAGCACAAGAATTAATGGGATGGATTCAAACTAAAAAGCTTCTTCTCAGCAAAAGAACCAATCTGTGAGGTAAATAGAGAGCCTGCTAATTGGGAACAAATTCTTACCACAGGCATGTCAGAGCACTAATCTCTAGAATATACAAAGAACTCAAAAACCAAAAACAAATAAATAACCCAATCAACAATTGGGCCAAGGACCTAAACAACAGACAGTTCTTAGAAGAGGATACACAATCAATCAACAAATACATGAAAAACGTTCAACATCTCTAGCAATTAGAGAAATGCAAATCAACACTACTCTAAGATTTCATCTCACTCCAGTCAGAATGGCAGCTATTAAGAATACAAACAACAATAAGTGTTGGTGAGGATGTGGGGGAAAAGGTACACTCATACGCTGCTGCTGGTGGGACTGCAAATTGGTGCAGCCAATATGGAAAGCAGTATGGAGGTTCCTTGGAAAACTGGGAATGGAACCACTATTTGACCCAGCTATCCCTCTCCTCAGTGTATACCCAAAGGACTTAAAAACAGCATACTACAGGGACACAGCCACATCAATGTTTATAGAAGTACAATTCACAATAGCTAAACTGTGGAACCAACCTAGATGCCCTTTAGTACATGAATGGATAAAGAAAATGTGGTATATATACACAATGGAATATTATTAAGCATTAAAAAGGAATAAAATTATGGCATTTGCAGGTAAATGGATGAAGCTGAAGAATATAATACTAAGTGAAATTAGCCAATCCCAGAAAACCAAATGCTGAATAATTTCTCTAATTTAAGGATGCTGATCCATAATATGCTGGGGGGAGGATGTGAGTATTAAATGAAGTCTAGATAGAGTAAAGGGAAAAGGGGAGGAAGGGGAAAGGAGGGAGAATAGGGGTAGGAATGATGGTCATCATTTCCCTAAGTACATGTAAGAAGACACAAAAGATGTGACTCTACATTGTGTACAACCAGAGATATGAAAAAATTGTGCTCTATATGTGTAATATGAATTGTAATGCATTCTGCTATCATGTATAATAAATCACAATTCTAATAAATAAATAAATTATAATAAGTCCTTAAAAAACAAAAAGGAGCAAGGGACAGTGCAGAGTTAATGCTGCCAGTACCTCTTTGTGTCAGTTACCTCTGGGCTTATTTTACTCTTGAAGGAAACCTGTAGTTAAATACCAGATTTACCAGTATGATTTAAAATAAAATTTAATACTTGATAAAAAGTTATAAGGAGAATTTTATTAATTTCTTTATGAAAGAAACATTTATTTAGCACCTGCAGTATGCCATATTGTGGTCAGAAACACAGTCCTCACAAAGAATTTTTATTTTAGCATGAGATATGCATATAAACAAGTAATTATGAGGAAAATATACTGAGTGATTGCAAAATGCCCTCAAGAAATCATTAATTTGGCTTTAGGTGAAATCTTATTACCTATTGGCTTTTGTCCAGTGATGGGATGTGGGAGAAGCAGATAGATATTAAGCAGGCTCTAATCTTGCTACTTCATATTCCCACTCAGTGTTGCACGTTTATTTTTCCTTCCCATTCCAAAAAGGAAAGTAAAAGATAATATTTTACACCATTTACAGGATGACATTATGAAATGTTGACAGTTATAACAATTTCCAAAAGAATTTCATCTGTTAAAAAAAAGAGTGTCCAAAATATGGCAATGACAGCTCCAAAGTAACAGGTATTGGTCTTTCTAGTATTATCTTCTACCTCCTTTACATCTTGTGATGTACCATTTGCCCTGGGATAGGACACTCAATTCTGCTAAATTTGCCCTACTCATTCCTTTCTCTTAACTTAAACTTTAGTCACATCTCAAATGTCTTTTCTTGTCCTCATCCATCACTATTTCCCAACTTTGTCTTGTATACAAGCTTAGAAGTTACTTGAAAGTATGTGGGGCACTCCAGTTTCTTACACATAATTGGACATCTCTTTTAACACATAAGCAGGATTCCAGGGACCTTAAAAGTCTTGCAATACATGGGACCACTCTGAAAAATGAAGAATTTTTTTTTCTTATAACAAAGTGGCAATAACATAAAGACCAATAGCAATAACATTGAGATGGAGGATGTGTCTAACTCAATATAGATTCCGCACTTAGAGCTACCCAATTTTTAATGCCAGCCATGTTTCTTTCTAGTTGTATTATTTTGAATGTTTTAGTCTTTGTAACTTCAGTTTTCTTACCTGTAAAATGTGTTTACTAATGCATTTCAGCAATGAGGTGAGGAACAGAGATAAGAAATTCAAAACTTGAGCACACACCTGATTTTTATAGGCGGGAGCTATTTATAACATGCCCTGAAAAGCCAAAATCAAAACACCATCCTCAGGCTGGGGATGTGGCTCAAGCGGTAGCGCACTCACCTGGCATGCGTGCGGCCCAGGTTCGATCCTCAGCACCACATACAAACAAAGATGTTGTGTCTGCCAAAAAAAAAAAACAAACTAAAAAATAAATATTAAAATTCTCTCCCTCTCTCTGCCTCTCTCCCTCTTTCTTAAAAACAAACAAACAAAAAACACCATCCTCCATGGAGCCATGCTATTACAGGTAAGAAGGGCCTCTCCTGTTTCTAAACCACTCAAATATTTTTTAGTTACAAGAGAAAGGTATTTTGTCAAGTTATCTCAGGGAGAAAATTTATATATTTAATTTATTACAACAGTCTGGACTATTTGTGTTATAAAAGTAAAAGTAAAACAGATTAAGTAAAAAGGAATATTAGATCACATAATTTATAGTGTACTACAAAATCTATTCAGACAATGAGTGTATAAGCTCTGTGAGGGCATAATGTTCTCTTTGTTTCATTTCTAGTTTGTTTAATCGATGCTCCATATGTAAGCTCCCTGACAAATCCAGACCCTTCTACTTAACAAAGGCCACTGTAGTTCCTGATCTCATGTTCCTATACCAACTAGTTCTGGGGAAGAAAAATTGTGCTTCTAGCAGATTCCAAGGATGAATTCACTTCTGTCTCTCAAAAACCCCTCACATCTCTCAGATTTGGGTAAGGGGTCATAGTTCCATTTCTAAACCAACACAAGGGATGGGATAGGGATTGTAATTCCTTGGAAAAAAAATTGCTAAGCTAATTACAGCACAGACATAAATTTGAGAGATGAATCAACTTTCTACCTCCCACCCACCTACAAGGGGAGGAATAGAGATAAGAAATTCAACAGAGAATAGAAGATGGATGATTTTTCAAAAGATAGAATTGGTAATTAAGAGTGGGAAGGAGGTGGGATAATGAGGTACAAAACATAACTACTAGAGTAATAATAGGGGCCATGGCTTCAGTTTTTTCCTCGAATAAAGAATACGTAGGTAGGTAGCTATAAAACTAAAGAGAAATTAGGATTCTGTAGTACATGCCAAGCCCTGTTCTCAGCTCTGGCATTGCAATTATGAATAAAATGACCATCATCCTCACCATATGAAAGTTAGTTTTCCATTGGAGGAAATCAGTAAAGCACAAGAGCAATTAAGAGTGGAAGCCTTCACCTATACCCAGCTTACTTGTTTGCAAGTTTATTTAGAATTTCAGAGAGAATACAACTGAGTACTCTCAATATTATCAATGGTGGGCAGAATGGCTATCTATGCCAGTGTTCTTAAACATGTAAATTTTTATTGAGATCATTAAAGTAGCTATTTTTACTTTGATTTTTGTCTGCAAATGGGATGTTTCAAATTGTGGGCAAAAAGTGATGTTTGTAGTCGATGAAGCTTTACACTATGCTGAAAAATAACGGCCTAGAAGAGCAGCAGGGAAGTCAAATGTACATCTTGAACACAGCTTCCGGAAGCCAGGTAATGAATGAACTCTACTAGAGAAAAGGGGGAATGACATCACACTGGGCAGATTTGTGAAGGAAGGGATGGCGAAGACACCAGGAAATTTCTCTGCCATGTTTCAGATTTCCTGATAGCCATTTTATTCAATAGTCTTTTCACCACTTAGCCAAACAAGGGAGCTCATATTAAGCAATTTATATATTTATGTTGTATCTCTTCAGGTGGATTATATTATTATTCTTACCTATTTTTAACTACATCTTGTACACTCGGTTAGCATACTGGTGATACTTAGCACACTTAGTAATCATTAGTTATTGAGTTAAATAAACCTAAATAAGAAGGTAATAGTAGAATAAATTTTTGTAACAGAAATAATATTTGTCATCCATTCCCAAACTCTATTGTGTCCCTCTAGAGTTCTGGAAAAGAAATGAAATCATAAGAGTGTTGCAGATTCAATTGCTTCTGGGGGAATTTAGCAGGAAATCATTAATCAAGTAATAAGGAACAGTAATGGAAATTCATTCTCAAATAAATTATGCTGATAAACCATGGTATTTCTGTTGATTCTAAAAGAACTGTTTGGGGGAAGCTGAAAAAATCTATACCATGGTCAGGGATGTAAATAAGTCTCCAATATTATTGACAGAATCTCATGAAGGATCCTAGGGTGACAAATGAGATGGAGACCAAGCTGTGAACAAACTTTGCCAGTACTTCTTAAACAAGAACCCATGGATTTCTTTACAGATTTTGTGAAATGCCCCAGCTCCACCTATGGGAATAGAAGGAAAATTTCTGTAGGTGTGATAAAGTTTATAACTTGGGAGAAAGGACCCATAACGTTCCTCTAATGTTTAAAGGTATCTGTAACCCCCGCCCCCAAATCACACTTACTATCTACAGTTATTATCAGGGAAAATATGTGATAATAGAAACAAAGCCTGTGGCATACAGTGATAAGATTGGCCCCATAGTACTTTGGTATTACCCATTAGGTAATGTGTATCTAGTGAAGAAGTTTGATTACAGGTGTCTTACAATACAACTATTGCCTATTTCATCCAGTGACAATATGTTTCTACTAAATCAGGCATGACTTCATACTTGCCTCATATTTGAATCTCCTCTCTTGTTTTTTTTCTCACACCTGGCCCATTGGCAACTTCTGTTGATAGACTAACACAAAAGTCAACCACTGTACTTAATTTCCTTTGCTACCACTATGGTTGAAGGCACCATATATTTTGTCTGGATTATTGCAATAGTGTCCTAATTGGTCTCCCTGTTTCTGCCTCTGTAGTCCTCAAACTACTCCCAACATAGCCCTCACAAAGCTCCTGTCAATCTGATGTCAAATATGACTTCTATGGTCAGTACATTCCAATGCCTTCTTACTATTTTATTCAGAGTAATTGTCAAACTCTGACCTACCAGGTCCTGAAAGACATGGCTACCCATTATCTGTCTGCACTCATCTCTTACTCTTTCTCTGTTGCTTACTCACTTCTTACTTCATTAGTTTCCTGTTATCTCATGAATGAATTATGTTTGCTCCTGCCTCATGGCACCTGTGTTTTCTCTCTTCCTGGAATGGATCTTCAACCAGCTATCCTCATAAGTTGATCTATCACTTTAGGATTTTATTTAAAAGTTACCTTCCCTGTCCTAGCTAACCTCATGAAAGCTCAACTTCAACTGCCTTACCTGCTTCCTTTTACTCATCTGAAATATAATGTATATATGTACTTACTTTGTTTACTTTCTTCCCCCCTAGAATATAACTCAACTAAAGTCAAGGTTTCTGACTGTTATATGAGCTGACATATCCTCAATTCCTTGAACAACAATTGGCCCATAGAAGTCATTCACTAGACCCTTAGAGGACACACTGGACTACATGGCAGGGTTACCCTATATTCATCACCCAGTTTTCCAGTGGTATGACCTATAAAAAAAGAAGGGAATTCTGCTTATTAGTTCTAGATCCTGATTGCACAATATTTCACATTCCATTTCAAATAAAGTGTTTGTATTTTAAGCAGCAAGTAGTTTAAAATATCTATATAGCTTTGGTATTAGATTTATATTCTGGCTTTGATATTTATAAATTTATATAATATCAATGATAATACTTTGCATGATTCTTGTAAGACTGGAAAAATATCTGCATATGTTAAGTATTCAATAAATCTTCTAATTGAACATTGTAGTGATAAAAAACAAACAAGATTCAAGAAGATTGATATTTGAGGCACCACTATATTTCATGACTGACTAAAAATGTGTATATCATATCACCAAGCATAGGGTGGTACTTTATTTTCCCCCAAAATAATAACACTCTGCCATTATTTAATGATTCGGTAATTTTTTACTACTTGGATTAATTTAAATGATTCTTTTGTCTTGCCACCCACTAATTTTTTCAAACGATTTAGGACTAGGTTCTATAGCACATTTTATTTGTCATTTTATGATTTAGGCAGAATAACCTTTGAGTCAGGCAATTTTATTTATGATGCCAAATAATGAGCTACATTAACAGAAGTCTATTGTGATCAAATTATTCCATTCTCATTAAATTATATAAATACATATTTCCCTAAGAGCTATAATCAGGGACACTATTTTTATTTGCATTGATTTGATCTGCATATTGATATCTTTTGCCTGAAAAGTTTCCTTTGGGATTAAATAATGACTACTTATTGGAATTGTCTTCAATAGGTGGTAGAAGTAACAGATTCAGCAAATTTCATTCCTTTATCTGAGGTTAACACAGACAAAGAACACATCATTATTTGGACCTTTAATTTCTTTTTTTCCCTTACAGATAAAAGATGAGGACCATCCAGATTGTTTAAGTAACTTTGTTGGGTTAGCAAACAAATGACAAGCATTAAACATATATTTATCTTATTTTTATTTGCAAAAGAACTTCAATGGGCCAGGGCAGGGATATTCCAACTCTGGGAAAACTATGGACTTATCTGAGAGTACTTTTTGTTCCTAATGATGTGATTTTACTCCTCTACTCTTATTCAGGACCAAACATCTGAAAATTAAGCTATTATAAAAAGCCCCAATCTCCTCCATTAAGTTTCTGTTTTCTCTTATCAGTATGCTTTTATCTTCCCTGTGTTCTGAGTTCAAAAGCTTCTTTGCTGGATAACATTATTCTACTGCCCAAGTATTGAATTTTGCTGTGTTTCTTCTCTTAGAAAGTATAATTGATTAAAACAGGTCCATGAAAGAAATTGATATTCAAATAAAGTAACAAATTAGCAATAGTAAAAATTTGGAAAGTTCAGGCTCAGCTTTGTAACTTAAATCACTCTAGGTGGACAGTATTTCCTAAAATTCAAGTTATACCTGTCCTCACTTTTTTGTTCTTCTGGGGGCATATTTAGGAGTGACTGCTTAATATAGTTTTAAGTACATCTTTTGTTGTACATTAGTCTCTTTATTACAAACAAACTTTTCATGTCTATGTATCTTCCCATAGGATCACCTATAGAATTCTGTATAGAGTGGGCACATGCTCAATACGTGCTCGATAAACGTTTGGGAAATTAGATCGAATAAACATTGACTGCCCTAAAATTGCCCCTGCTCCCTAGGCAGCAGATTTTCACCAATTAGCTACAGTTCTTCAATCCAATTGTGTAATGAATACAGGTAATATTTGGGGTGCTCAGTTGGTCACACAATTATTTACTCACTGGTTTTTATTTCCATTTATTTATTTTTTACTGTGTTCCTACCAGATATAAAGTGCAGAAAATACACAAAAATAAACAAATTAGAGTGATTCTCTGGTCACAGGGAGCACATAATAGGAGTGATTGCACATATAACAGTGACTGGTCGGTTTGACCAAATTGTTACTTCCAGGTCATCAGAGAACAGTTTATTATCTAAACATGTAGAAACTTAGTTTACTGAGTCAGAGTTGTGCAAAGGAAATACTGTCATTTTCAGTGTTGAATGGGAACTATGAAATTCCCTATACCCAAGTTCTTTCCTAAAATTTACCCATATAAAAGTACTTGATATCATTTTTTCATACTTCAAAAAAAAATTATCAAGCAACTTCTGTTTTGGTTGTGATTCTTTTTGTTGTTTCACTTAATGGATTCTTCCTTCCAGTAAATCCTTTTTTAAAGAAATTAATTAATTTAGTTTTTGCTTCTTTTTAGTTATGCATGACAGTAGATTCCATTTTAACATAATTATAAAAGTATGGAATGTATCTTATTCTAATTCAGTACCCAGTATCTCTCCTTCCCCTCCTATCCTCCTGCTCCCTGCTCCTTTTTCTCTAATGATCTTTCTGCCATTTACTATAGTTACTTTTTAAGTTAGTTTCTTGTGAATGTACACAATGATGAGATTTACTGTGGTATATTAATATATGTACATAGGGAAGTTATGGCAGATTCTTTCCACTGTTTTTCTTTTACCCATTCCTCCACCCTTCCCTTCATCTCCCATTGTGCAATCCACTGAACTTCTACTTCTTAGTTTTTAACCCTCACCCCTTATTGTGCATTAGCTTCCACATACCAGAGAAAACATTTGATCTTTTTTTGCGGGGGGATTGTTTTATTTCACTTGGCATAATAGTCTCTACATTCATCAATTTACCAGCAAATATCATAAAATCATTTTTATTTATGGTTGAGTAATACTCAATTGTGTGAATATTCCACATTTTCTTTATCCATTCATCCATGGAAGGGCTCCTCATTTGGCTCCAAAGCTTGACTATAGTCAATTGAGCTGCTATAAACATCGATGTGGCTATGTCACTGTATCATGTTGATTTTAAGTCCTTCGGATATATACCAAAGAGTAGGATAACAGGATCAAATGCTGGTTCCATTCCAAGTTTTCTGAAGAATCTCCATACTGATTTCCAGAATGGTTGACCAGTTTGCAGTCCCACCAGCAATGTATGAGTGTTTCTTTTTCCCAACACCCTCATGAACATTTAATGCTACTTGTATTCTTCATAATTGCCATTTTGACTGGAGTAACATGGAATCTCAGTGTAGTTTTAATTTGCATTTCTCTAATTACTAGTAATGTTGAACATTTTTTCATATACTTGTTGACCATTGTATTTTTTCTTCCGTGAAGTGCCTGCTCAGTTTATTTGCCCATTTATTGATTTGTTATTTGTTTTTTGATGTTAGGTTTTTTTGAATTCTTTATATATCCTAGATATTAATGCCTTATCTGAGGAGGAAGTGACAAAGCTTTCCTCACATTTATAGGCTCACACTTTTTTTTTTTTCGCTGTGGAGAAGCTTTTAACTTTGATACCATCCATTTTTTATTTTATTTTATTTCTTTTGCTGTAGGAATCATGTTGAGAAAGTTGATTCCTAAGCTGACGTGATGGAGAATTGGGCAAACATTTACTTCTAGTAGGCTTAGAAGTAAAACACCTCTGCATTAGGGTCTCTGTTTAATGCCAAGGTCTTTGATCCACTTTGTGTTGAGTTTTGTGCTGGGTGAGAGATAGGAATTCAATTTTGTTCTACTACATATGGATTTCCAGTTTCTCCATCACCATTTGTTGAAAAGGCTATCTTTTCTCAAATGTATGGTTATGCCATGTTTGTCTAGGATGAGATAACTGTATTTACGTGGATTTGTCTCTGTGTCTTTCATTCTGTACCATTAGTCTTCATGTCTGTTTTGGTGCCAATATCATGCTGGTTTTGTTACTATACCTCTGTAGTATAATTTAAGGTCAGGCATTGTGATGCTTCCTGCTTTACTTTTTCTCATTAAGGATTGCTTTGGCTATTCTGGGCCTCTTATTTTTCCAAATGGATTTCACAAGTGTTTTTTCTATTTCTATGAAGTAATTCATTGGAATTTTGATGATAATTGCATTGAATCTGCTTTTGGTAGTATGGCAATTTTTGCTGTGAAGAAGCTTTTAACTTTGATACCATCTTGCTTATACAAGAACATGGGAGATCTTTCCATCCTATAAGGTCTTCTTCAATTTCTTCCTTTAGTGCTCTACAGATTTCATGGTAGAGAGTCTTGAACTCTTTTGTTAGACAGATTCCTCATTATTATTTTTTTGGAGGATATTGTGAATGGGATGGTTTTCCTGATGTCTTTTTTTCAGCAGATTCATTATTGGAATATAGAAATGCAATTGATGGATGGGTGTTGATTTTGTATCCTGTTATTTTGTGAATTCATTTATGAGGTAGAAATCTTCTAGTGGAGATTTTTGAGTCTTCTAAATATAGGATCATATCATTAGGAAACAGATAGTTTGAGCTCTTCTTTTTCTATTCATATCCCTTTAATTTCCTTCTCTTGCCTAATTGCTCTGGCTAAAGTTCAATGACTATACTGAAATAAGAGTGGTTTTGATTCTAAGCACTGGATGTCCAATCAATCAATCAATACAAACAGAAAAGCTAGAAATAAAAGAAAATATGACAGACATTTGAAATGGTAAAACTTGGGAAGTGTAACATACCCTCCTACAATAAAGTATCTATGAAACTCATAAAAATAAGAACTTTTAAAAAAATCTCTTGTGATATGGTTTATTTATTTATTTAAGATAAATCATAAAATGAAATAGTAACCAGGATTCAACATTAGGTGTGTTTTCTTCTTACATATGTGAAGGACCTCCTAAGCTACAATGAACAAATTGTGACTTAATGTAAAAATTATTTCAGAATATATCTGACAGCATAAAGAGTAGAACATGGTTTTATTAAAAGCCCATTGTGTCTTTTCAAACAGGAATCTCAACTTTTTTCACAGAATACAATAGTAAATTTAGTAAATTGAATAAAATTAGCTATTAAGTTGTTTATCTTGGTTTATTAGTTTATTTAAATGACTTATTTATTTTGTCCAGCATTACTATTTCCACTCACATTTATAGGTACAAAGGCTTTACAGTTTCCTATGTTTTATTTATCAATGAAAATAAATTAAATATCATTAGGTCAAAGGCGTAAACTATGCAAAGTTAGTATTTCTTTAAATTTTATTTTTATTTTTTATGACAGAGAAAAATGTATAGAAATTGTCAGTTTGCAATATCTAATTTTTGACTTTTGGAGTCCTGGTTATTTTTCTTCTCTGAAATGGACTTTCATTTATATTGTCCTTTCCTTTTCATGACATTTACAAAATAAGGGGGATTGCTCTCTTATTAGTATGTGAAATAATTTATTTGCAATGACCTGATAAACTTTATTATATTATAGTATAGCATATAATAATCACCAAGCCTAGATTTTTTTTTTCATCATGTGGTTGAACCCTCCTAATTTGTCAAATCTGTTATTTGAACAAGTTGAATTGCCAGCTTTTATCTCAATTTCTTGACTGCTGCTTAAGAGGATTAGAGGCCTTGGTCAGCTTCGCCAGGGTGGCTCACAGTAACAGGCGCCATTGCAGCTCAGATCCAAAAATCAATGATGTGCTGCTCTTTGAATCTGATTAACGAGCCTCAATTGCGCTGTGGAAAAGGCTAATTCTGGTCTTCTCTAGATGCACAAACCAAGTTAGACAGGAACCAGCAGCTACTTCTTCCTTCTAAACCCAAATATTAGGGAGGAAATAGCAAAGGAGAGGAACACAATTATGAAGAAAATAGGAAAAGATGCTCTTTGTGTGGAAAGGACTGTGATTTATCATTTTACTGAGGGTTTGAAATCGCTAGTGTGATCATTTTTTAATTTTAAAAAGCACTCAAAATTCACAATTGTCATGACTTTGGATTGCTCCCTCTAATTTTAGAAGGTAAATTTACAAATGCAAACCACTGACAGTAGCTTTCTATTGGAGATATATATATATCATATATATATATATATATATATATATATATATATATATATGAAAAATAAGTATATGACCTTTCTTAGTTTTCATTCTCCTGTGAAATTAATACAACTATCTGAACAACAAGATATTCTTACCTCTCTTTACCTTGTAACTGGTTGAAGCATACCAACAATCACCATTCTCATATTTTAGAGGTAAGGGAAAAGAAATATTTTGATACATTTTGAAGAGTCTGTATTTAGGAAAAAGATATTCATTCATTCAATTTGAAGATAATTGTCCCCTCAAAAATCTTATTATTAAAAAAATGGCTCTAAGTAACTAAATCTGATGCTACATACTTCTGTCAAAAGTTATACAACAGCTGGGCGCCGTGGCACAGGCCTATAATCCCAGCAATTTGGGAAACTGAGGGAGGATGGTTTGTAGGTTCAAAGCCAGCCTTGGTAACTTAGTAAGGTCCTAAGCAACTTAGCAAGACCATTTGCCAAATAAAAAAATAAAATAAAATAAAAAGTGTTGGGGATATTGCTCAGTGGTTAAGTGCCCCTGGGTTCAATCCCTGGTACCTCCCCACCAAAAAACCCAAAACATCAATTATGCAACAGAAGGTGCTATAATCACTCAGGAAGCTGATGAGCCCTTTAGCAAGAGAGATCCTTCAACTCTCAATAGTTGGGCAACATGTTCTGGGAAGAAAAGAGTCCCCAGAGAACAATAGCACTTTTTATGAGAGTTCAGAAGATTTTCAAATCATCTTCTGAACAGTTTTACTCAGCTTTTTCATCACAGTAACCAAAAGACCTGATTAGAACAACTTATAGGAGGAAATGCTCATTTGGGGCTCACAGTTTCAGAGGTTTCAGTCCATGTTTGGCCAACTTCATAGCATTGAGCCTGAGGGGAAGAAGAACATCATGGAAGAAGGATGTGGCGAAGGAAAGCTGTTCCGTTCAGGACATCCAGGAAGCAGAGAGAGCTCCATCCACCAGGAAAAATTTAAACTCCAAAGCACACCCCTAGTGACCTATTTTTCCAGCCACACCCTACCTGCCTAAATTATCACCCAATTAATCGATATCAGTGGACTAATCCACAGGTTAGTTTATAGTTCTTATAACCTCTGAACATTCATTCTTGCATTGTCTAATACATGAACTTCAGGGGACAACTCATATCTGCATTATGACAACAACTCTCTAATTACAAACAGAAAACCCTAGCACCAAGGAACTTGACACAGATCACAAACCAATTGAAATTCTTAAAATTAAGAGCCAGGAGCTTGACATGGAGGATTTTAAGAGTCCTTAAAGAGCATACAATTTAAATCACAAACATTTTCATGTGATTAGAATATTGTGATCATCTTTTCAACCACTCTAATTTAGTTGATTGTATTTCATTTTTTAAAATATAAGCACTTTGAAGGGAGGGTGTTGAAGGGTCCTAAATAAAGTTTTAAGCAAATGGAAACTAGGACAGGGAAATGGATTGAATAAACAGAACTTAATTTCTAGTGATGCTAGTTGATTTTATCTTTCTCTCTGGAATGTACATTTAATATATGAGCTCTTTCTTGTGGTGTTTAAATAGTTAATCTCAAGCTGTTCTGTCACCAAAAAGCAAAGATGAAACTTAAGCTGTATTGAAGAGGATGGTCCTTATGTTATAACAGGAAATAAATACCATGTCAAATCGCTTTTTATAAAAATGAAATAGTCTGAAACTTCAATTATTTGCCTTTTGTTACCATGAAGGCATTCTGCAGAAGAATAAGTTAGTAGTGAGTGAAATTTGGAATAAGTCAACATTCTCATTAAAACAAAAATCACCTGGTATTACTGAGAACCATAAAATAGCTATAGAAACCTGAAGCTTCAAGGAAAGAAATCTTTATTGTAATAAAGGAATCAGCAACATTGTTTATAAGCATCATTTCCATGGCAAAAGATTAGTTCATTCAATAAGAATCTTGTAACATGGTGCTGGCACGGGTGCAATAAACTTTATGGAATGGCTCATAGTATTAGGCTAATTAAAGATAATCTAATTTGGACAATTTTATCTTCTGGAAAAGAAATGTGATGTCATCCTCTGGGAAGAGACAATGTTTTGTCTCTGGGGATGGGCAAAAAAAAAAAAAAAGCCTCACAAGATATGTGCAATAATAAGAATTAGGGTTGATCCAAAGACAGTCTTAGATCTACCCATTGCCTCTCAAAAGATCCACCACATAGACTGTTAAGCCCCATAATTATCTCCCCTATTTGTGACAAGCGTGAGCTAATCAGTCTCTGAGGGAGTTTTCCAGCAGATACTGAGAAGAGTGTGTGAGCTTCACAGTGCTCATCAAGCTATTTTGTACTCAGAATCGCAAAGAGCTGACCAAAGTTCATTATCCTCATCTAGAGCAGAATTAATTCAAATTAAGAAAAATAGACGTTTTTAAAACGCCAAGTGCTTATGATTTAGAACAAAGAGTCTTTGCTATTTTTATAACAGCAACATAGGTTCTAGCTGCCTATAATCCCATATTAAAAGATTAGAAAAAACATCTGAAGAAATCAGAGAGTGTCTAATTGAGGTTCTTGCCTTTAATCCTGCGAGCAGACTCCCTCTTGGACATCAAGATCTGTCAGGGCTGAGTCAGGGGAATTCTGTAAGGAGAAAGCAACCACGAGCAACATAACATATTCTTCCCTACTTAAGAAATAAAAAGGGAAAAACACAGTTGGCAATATTAAAACATAAGCCACCATAAAATTAGGGGAAACCCCAAAAGTGGATTTGTAAATAAAAGCTAGTAAAAAGTGAAGAAATAGCTTGTTGTTGCTTATTTTATAATGTTTAAACCATTCACAATAGAATATCGAAAGAAACAAAAGAAATTCATGTGAAAGAGTAAATAATAGTCACAATAAAAATACAATCCAGACCAGCAAGGAATTAAGTGCTTATTAAATGAACACGTTACCCATGTATTTGTTCTTAAAGCCTTTATTATCTATTTTTCTTTATGTAATTCCACTTATTCACTTTGCCAAAGAATTATATGTTAATGAGTGGTTTCATATCAACACCAAAGAATGCCATTGTGAAAGTTTTTCTGTAAGGCTAATATATTATTGTGCCCAATACAACTTACAGGCTTCACTTGTTGAAATTAGTATTTCATACTTATTTACTAAAGGAAAGAAAAATTGAGTTACAGTTCATGAACAGTAAGTTAATTAGCACAAGACAGAATGAAGAAGTTTGTTTTGTCTTGAGGAACATAAAATATTTTACAACATAATAAAAAAGAAAACAGTAACCAAGAAGAAAAAAAGAAAAAAAAAACTGTATACTAAAAATCAAGGCATACTTTAAAATAATATGTTTTAATCACAAAATAGGATCTTTGTTTCCTTCACTAATTGCTTAGAAATTGATATAAAGTGTAAATTATGCATAGATTTTATCTAATAAAATATATATATATATTTATAAGTGTATGTGCATGGTAAACATATTTCTCTTCAGTCTATTATGCATTAATACTTTAAAAGGGTTAATTTGCTGCATATTAGGAAAAGTTTTCTTTTATTTCCATAATAAACAAACTCACATGTAGAAAAAACATTTAAAAATATTTTAACAGGCGATTTAATATTTTATTACTAATCTTTTAGTAAGATGCCTCTTTTGTAGTAAACTGGGTTTTGAGGGATGACAAAAGTCATCAGGAATCAATCCATAATGCAGGAAAACTTGGAACTGAGCATAAATATGGGGAAATTAAATCAATCTAATGCGTTTTTCTTTATAATTGCAAATAGAAAACAGCTTATGGAATAATATCTTTTGATCTGCACATAGTATCTCACAAGAGATCCCTCACCTTCTCAGGAAATACTATACCATTATGCGCATGCATTATTGACATTTAAGCTGTACCTACACAGATTTATGTGAATGGTCCAAATAATAAACTTCAAAACATGAAATTTTTCAAAAACAATTTTGAGTTATTTTAATAAATCACTTACTAATTTGATAAAATATATGATCATCTTAAAAATTCAATTTTCTTCTGATTTTTTAAAATATGACCTGTTTTGTCTTTGTTTAGTCTCTAAAAATTATGAAATTATATAAATTAATGACAACATATGTAATATATCTAAATATTGTCAATGTATGGAAAAGATTAAGGAACAATTACTAACATTATCATTATGTATAGGCACCCCATTGTGAAGTACCATACAGAAGTTCTTGTTTCTAAGTGTAAGTTAGTGACTGTTAAATAAGACATTTATATAAAAAGGGCAGAAGGCAAAATAACTTGGGAAGGGTCAGATATAGCCCTAAATTCTCTAATCTACACATAAAATTTGAAATTGTCATCCCAAGACTTTATGGAATTGGCCACTGCAAGAGGGAGTGAGTATATCTGAACTCTTTAATCACCAAATATCAGATGAAATATAAGCTAAAGCTAACCCAGTTTATTTGATTTATAGTTAAAATAATGTGCCCTTTCAGGAAGCTAATTTCAGTCTGATTTCTAAGATTTGATATAATAAAGGAAACATTATGAGTCATTTACATTTTTACATGATATCAAATTATTCCTATGCTTTTGTGTTGAAAGATGGGAGCTAAATATTTAACTTGAGCATTGTAATCGACTCATTAAACGAGTATAATGGTTATTATAATTTAAGTTCTTCACTACAAATCATGAAGATAAAACGAATAATCAGAAACTACTTGAAATCACAAACAATTTTTTAAAAATTAAAAGAACACATGTTACAGGACTTCCTGGGCATTGCTTTTGGGTGACGACATAGACCATGGCCAAGGCTCCACTTGGGTAGGCTCCATTTGGAGTGGAATAACCAAACAGTGTGGTAGGAGTCCAAAACCTCCCCCTGGTTTGCACAAAGGCAAGAAAGTCTATCCAATGTGCACTCAACTCTGTCTACATAATTCAGTCCCACAGGAAGGTTTTAAAAATCCAAATGCCTAAATAGAAACCCCATCCAAAATAAATAAATAAAATTCCAAAAAGCATCCAGGCCTTAATGATCATTTTAAAGCTCTCTAGGTGACTCCAATGTGCAGCCAAGGTTGAGATCTATTGATCTATATCAACTCTCCTCTCTTCCTGGCAACCAAGAAGACAACCTTAAATGGTTTCTTGGAATTAGAACTTCCTAATGAACTGGAGGCCATCAGGGTGATTCAATGGTTCTCACACATTTTGTTCTCAAGTCCTTTTTTTTAGTCTTAAAGAGGATGCTGAAGAGTTTTTGTTGATGTGGGTTGTGTCTATGACATTTCGTCTATTCGATATTAAAACTGAAAAAATATAAATATATTCATTGATTTGAAAATAAAAGAAATGAACTTATGATGTATTAACACAAATACCTCTTTTAAAAAATTATGTTTTAGAAGATAAAAGGACCGGTGGTGATGTTTTAATGTTTTGTGAATCCCCTTGATGTCTGGTTCAATGGAAGGTGGCTCAGTTCTGCTCTTGTCTGCTTCTGTGTTCAATCTTTCACAAGCACAAGTCTGGAAAACTTCCCCATGTGCATATGAGAGAATCAAGGTGAAAACTGCAAATTCCATCTTAGTATTATTATTAAAATAATGTTGACTTCATGTACCACTCTTGATGACTCCAAGGGATCATTAGAATTGAGAACTGCTGGCATAATCAAAGAGGCTTCCACAGTGCAGATGAGCACAAAATAGCAAATCTGTTGTCCCCAAACGACAAGGATGAAGGAACACATGGATATAAAAAGGGTCACTGCCTATTACCATTTGCTGGGAGACTTGTCAGGTGGTGGCATGGAGGTGCTATTTCAAAGAGTGACTCAATTTAAACAGAAAATTCCACTGTTTCAATATTCAATCAACCAATAAGAACCCCTAAAATATGATTTTCTCATTGACCTATTTTGCATACCTACAATATCCAATTCTTGCAACCCCAAATTATGCAATTTAGTTGACAAGACTAACAAGTCTTAAACCAAAATTTATAGAGAAGCATTTTTTGAGGTCAACACAAATATATACACATGTAGATATGTACATATATAGATAAGCTTTACATTTGTGTAAATGCTCTCACTTTGCCATCATTTTCACTTAAGTTGTCATCATCTGTGGGAGATCATTTGCCTTTCAAAATGACAGGAGGAAAGGGAAAGATACCTTTGTGCTAAGTGGCTATGCTGAACTGTGAATAAGGTTCAGATTCATAAGTAAATAGTTCATATTTGTCACTAAGAACTTTCAGTTGTTTGTGATGTTTCAATGAGTCCCCCAAAGTTCATGTGTTAGAAACCTGATCTCCAATGCAGCAATATTGGGAGGTGGGGCCTAATGCTTGGTTCTTGGGGGCACTGCCATTAAGGATGGATTAATGCCATCATTGAAGTAGCAGCTGGTTCCTATAAAAAGGAGTTTGCCCCCTCTTCCTTTCTTTTGCCCTCTTTGCTTTCTGCCTGTATAAGAACTTCCTCTCCAGATGCCAGCCCCTATATCTTGTACCTCCCAGCCTCCAGAACCATGAGCTAATAAATTTTGTTTCATTATGCATTATCTATTTGTGGTATTTGTTATAGCAGCACAAAACAAACTCAGAACTTGTGGCTGCTATTGCAGTTTTTATCCACCAACCCATGTTTTTTAAAAAGGCAAATCACTTTGAAATTGAAATAATATTCCATTGGATTTATTTCCTGTGACATTAAAAGAGGAAGCTGCTTGTTGGTTGATACATTCTTCTCTCTCTCTCTCTCTCTCTCTCTCTCTCTCTGTGTGTGTGTGTGTGTGTGTGTGTGTGTGTGTGTGTAGTGGTGGGGATTGAACCCACAACCTTATGCATGTGAGGTAAGCACTCTACCAACTGAGCTATATCCCAGCCCCATTGGTTGATATTTTCGTCATCCTTGTTCTCTCATCTACACATTCCATATGCTCTGTCCTATATGCACCTGGAATGCATATGCAGGCAATCTCACTCTATCCATTTTGGGACACTGTTCACACTTACCATGGTCATTTTAAATTCTAATTCTATTCTCCAAGATTTCAGCTATTTCTTTCATCTGATGTCATCAGCAGACTTAACAAGCATCCTTGATATTCCATCATCCTGATGGTTGGGAAAATGTTAAATAGCACTGAACTGGGAACTGAACCCTGCAGAACATGTCTTGCTGCATTTTTTCCCTTAATTCATTCCCCAAATGATACTTATAATCTGCATCTTTAGATGTGTGACCAGTAAGATTGGCCAGTAGTCCTTTGGAACATAATATATTTCTAATAATTAAGAAATATTCTAATTGGAAATTCATATTGAACTGCTTTAAAGCTGAATATTCTTCATAAAGGAGAGACTTATGCATATGCATAAATGGGCTAAAATTGGCCCTTATAAGTGTAATACAAAATCATAAAGCAAGGAAAAATCCATACTGTATTGCAATGTCCATTACTTGCTTCAGCCTTGACTAAAATACCCATACAACCCATGGGAAATTAGAAAGAAAAATAGCATTTTATAAATCATTAAACTAAAGAGTCCACTGTAGCTATCCTATTGGTAAATTATATTTAAGTAACTATCTTTACTTTGCTTTCTAATTGGAACATCATATCTAGCAAAGACTGTCTTATTCTTCTCCCTCCACCCCACCACTATCATCATCACACACAAATAGCATGGTACACAGACACTCATGCACACAATTTTATAATATAGAGTAGTACTGAAGTTTTGCTGATTATATTGGGTTTTGTGCTTATATTACCGAGTGTGTGTAGACATATACACACATATATATTTTGAATATATGTTCATTTTAGATTGTTTCCTTGATTAACTAAACATTCTAAGATTCTGTGATATTCATAAATTAATTCCATTTCATAGATAGAACAAGAGGGTTATAAAGCAACCTGGAATTTTTTCCAAACTTTACCAGGAAGAAAAACTGAAGATAATTTGATGTCATGAGAATAAAAAGATCATCAATAAAGATTTATTAGATGCCCAATATGTATATCCAGTAAGATACTAGATGATTCTAAATATTATAAAATAACTAATTTCAAAACTGTTGAAGATCTAATTGCTTCATGATGAAGATAAATTAAAATGGGTGATGTTGACAAAACAACCCAGGCAACTTAAATACTAGAATGTCTTGTGTGGAATGTGTCTTGTACTGTTTTAAAGACGATTGGTTATACTGATTTTATAGAAAAAAAAAAAGTCTTTGTGTAGAAGGCATCACCTGAATGAGATTTGAAAAATGAGCAATATGTGGAAGATGGGAAATAATGTTGATTGAGAGTATTCTAGGTGGTAGAAAAGAGTGTCTAAAAGCAGTAGTCATTAAAGAAACATAAAAATTATAAACTATAGATACATAAAATAACAGACCCCTACACATAGTCAAGTGGTGTATGTTTTCTACATGTTGCTGAGACTGTGTTATATTCCAGAATTCTGAAGATGGTAGATTTTACAGATGAGTGCTGAAAGCATAAATCAGAATTAAGGTGTATCAATTCTCTAATTCTGTATAACAAATGAACCCAAAATTAGTAGTGGTAAAACTACAAACAGTTACTATCCTGCTGTTTCAGTGATATTCAAGCATAGTAGCTCCACTTAGTGGTTTGACTCAGGATTCTCAGAAGGCTTCTGTTTTATTAACTTTTTCATTGCTGTGGTCAAAATTCTAAACAAGAGCGACTTAGAGAAGGAAAAGTTCATTTGGGGCTTATGGTTTCAGAGGTCTCAATCCATAGACAGCTGACTTCATTGCTCTGGACCTAAGGTGAGGCATCACATCATGGGGAAAGGGTCCACAGTGGAAAACTGCTCCCCTCATGGTGGGGTCAGAAAGCAGAGGGAGGGGAAAGGGGCCACAGAAAAGATGTAACCTTTCAAGACATACCCCCAGTTATCCACCTCCTCTAGCCATAATCCACCTGCCTACAGTTACCACCCAGTCAATTTATTCAAACTAGAAAGAACTGATTAGGTTATGGCTCTCATGTTCTCATCATTTTTCCTTGAAATATTCCTGCATGAACAGGAACTTTGGGGGAACACCTCTTGTCCAAACCATGACATCTACTATGCAGTTATTGATAAGGGCTGTTGTCATTTCCAGGCTCCACTGGACTCAGATTTGCTTTCACTGTCTTGACTGTTGACTGCTGGTAGGCCATAAAAGAACTTGTCCAGGCTCACTCATAAAGGTTTCCCCATATAACTACCTCTTGGAAGGTAACTGGCTTTCCCTAGAGAGAAGACAGAAAGAGTCAGATCTCTTTATAACCCAAGAGAAGAAGATATTTCACATGACTTCTTCCATATTCTGACCATTAGAAGTGAGTCACTAATTCTATCCTACACCAAGTCCAGGAGGCAGGGTGTCTTAGATAGAACCTGCTTCCCTCAGAAGATGAGGTGGATATTAGAGGAGGAGAGAAGAAATTTCTTCTTTTGGGACCTCATGCTGGAAGTCAGGTAGTCTTGAGGTCTTTGAGAATGATTCCTTACTTTCAAATATGGCATACAGCACAATGAGGAAGTTGGAAACTAAGAAGGATAAAATTTAGGATGACTTATGAAATGTAGCTTATCCCCTTTCCTTTATACATATTTCTCCATCATTATTGTTAAGCCCAGGGTATGAAATAGATGCTGTTGTCTTCATCATTTTTTTCCTGAACAAATGAGGCATTGCTTATCAATCATGGTCTTTTCTCGCTGAGTCCATATGTGACTTCAGACTCTTTCCTGGTACTGTTTCCAGATACATACGGTCACCTGGCCACTGATGAAAGATGACTTTCCATACCAGTGATAGCCTTTGGAAGAGAATTATTTCAGTTTTCATGAATGTGTGGACATTTAATTTATAGAAAAATTTCTCCAGAGAGCAACAGAGGAAAGAAGGCTCGTTAAGAAATGGTGTTGGGCCAATTGAATATACATGTGGAAAAGGAAAATAAAACTTGGGTTCTGCCTTACACCATACACAAAAGTCAGTTCCATGAAAGGGATACTGACAAAGCAAAATATTCACAAAATATTTATGAACTTTTACAGATATTTATAAAAATATAAATTCTTGTTTATTATGAAAATATGCATAAAAATATGTGTCACACATAAAAATGTTAAAGAGTTTATTTTCAAAATATACAAAAATATACTTGCAGCTTAATAGGGGAAAGAGAGACAACTCAGTAGAACAGGACTGAACATCAGAACAGGAATCTCACAAAAGAGCGTATCTCAGTGGACTGTAAACCTACTACAGATGCTTGTACCCCCCCCCCACACACACCCACTGGAGCACCTCAAGTAACTAATAGTCTAGTGCTGGTAAAGATGTGGGGTCAACTCTCCATATAATATGAAGGTTGGTACAATCATTTTGGAAAGTTAGTGAATCTAATGAAGTAGCCACAGAGTCTGTGACTCAGGAATTTCATTTAGAAATGAAATGAAACACATAGAGTAGATTAGATAAATGGCAACATGTTTATGAAAGATTATACAATAATAAAAAGGGGAAAGAGAAACTGAAGTTGTATGCAACAATTTTGCTCAATCTTATAAACATAAAGCTGAGCATATGAAGCCAGATGTGAAGAAGTTATATGCAGATAATTCCATTTACATTAAGTTAATTTGTGGAAAAGTAATCTATGGTGTTATAGGTCAGGACAGTAATTGATGTTGGAGATAAAAGATGAAATAGATGTTGATAGAGGAGTATGAAGGAACCACAGAAGAATTTAAGGGTACTGGCAATCTGTTTCTTGACCTCAGTAGTAGTCATCTGGGTGTGTTCACTTTGTGGTAATTTATTGAAGAGAACTTTTGTCTTTCTCTGTGTGGAAGTTATACTTGACTAAAACCCTTTTTTAAAAAAAATCAGCTTTATTTTAATTTAATTGGAGGATGATAAAGAAATTATTCTATGCTACTTTGGAAAGGAATTTTACACTCTATCAGTCATCAAGGCAGTATGACCATGGTTGCATAGTGAAAAAGAAACTTACAGAATAGGGTTTACAGGGCTGGGGTTGTGCCTCGATGGTGGAGCATTCATCTTGCATGTGTGAGGAAGTGGGTTCTATCCTCAGTACCACATAAAAATAAATAAATAAAATAATAAAAAATAAATAAAATAAATAAAATAATAAAAGGTAATGGGCCTATCTACAACTAAAAAAAAAAAATCTAGAAAAAAAAGAGAATTGCGTTTACAGAGTTAAGGGTTAAAGGTTTCTTGAATCATGCATACAATGTGTTTGGAGCCAGTCATCCTTTGGTAGCTTGTTATTTCATCCAGGGAAGGAATAGTCTTGTAATGTCTCCCAGTTAGAATTCTCATAAAGCTTCCAAGTTAGTTAGATTTAAGCTACATTTTATTTTACATGTGTTTAAAATGTAAATGAGCCACATCCCAGCCCTATTTTGCATTTTATTTAGAGACAGGGTCTCACTGAGTTGCTTAGCACTTAGCTTTTGCTGAGGCTGGCTTTGAACTCCCAATCCTCCTGCTTCAGCCTCCCAAGCTGCCTGAGATTACAGACGTGCACCACTGTGCAGGCCTTCCTGACTTCTTAAATGAAAAATTTGACCACTTCACAAATTTTGTTCCAGATTTGTGAAGAGGCAGCATGATAATTCAGACAGGGTTAAGATACCAGTCTTTGTTATTTATTATCAAATTAGCAGCAAACAGTGCCAAAGTCATGTTCCTGATTAAAGATGTCTGCAGTCAAAAGCAAGTGATACCCTGGGACCTTCCTTCAAGAGATTTTAAAATGAATATTTATTTATGAAAAAAATCATTAAATTCTTTTGGGGAAAACTTGATATAAACAATAAAAATCGAAATTTGAAATTGACTATATAGAGAGACATGCTCTTTCAGCATGGATACAAATGTCAAGGCTGTGTGTCTTGTTGCTTGAGCTCAGCTGTTCATTTGGGATCAGTTGTCTCTGGGGTCATAAAGGAGAATTATCTCTCCCTTTGTTTTCAGATTCATAATTTTAGGGTATAAATGTTGCTTTATTCATTCATATGAGTAAGTTCATTTACTAGACTTATCATTAATTGAGATGGAAAGAGTTACTCTAAGAGATTTTTCATGTGTCAAGTCCTTTAGGAAATAAAGGGTAAGTATATTAAAATAAGATGCTGTTGAAGTTATTGGGGGCATTGGTCTTTGAACCCAAGAAGCAAGTTAGAAAGTACTTAGCTAATAGAAATCACATCATTTCCAAAACCTCTCAGATCTTTACTGAGGCAATTTAACATGTTTATAAGATCTATATTTTTTCAAGTTACTTTTTTAGGCATTCAGAGGAAAAATTCAAAACAATTTAAAATTAGCTAAAAACTACATGTTTTAAATTCAGGATGATTCTGGTTTGTATTTTGAAGTGATTGAACATGTCTTACGGATTTCTAGAGCAGAGGAACTAAAAAAAGGGACTCCAGTTCTGATTTGCTAGGGTTGTTGTGTTACCTAAGGTGTACCTGGGATTTACAAATATCTTTCAGGAATAAAGGAACCTGTGATGAAGAAATGAAATAATGCACTGTAGTAGGCAATAGCCAGGGATATTATACTGAAATTCTGAGCATGTTGAATGACACAGTAAGGCATACCACCCCACACCATGCCTAGAAGCAAGATTACAGATAATCAAGATTGTTGAAAAATATTTTGTTTATGGTAATATGATAGACCCCTGAGAACTGAAATTTTCTTCTCTCTTTACTTTCCAGTTTAAGATGATATAAAAAAGCAGTGAACCCACATGTAATTCTGGGCTTTTCTGATCTGCTGATTCTTTCTTGTGTGGCCACTGTGACCCCCAACTTCAGTCCATATCCATATGGAACAAGATGCCCTGGGAAGCTGAGTCCCTGATACTTGGTTGCTTCATTGAAACAGTGAGTTGGTCTCCATGAGGTTCCAGCTTTTGGGTCTTGAGATCTGCATATTGAAACAGACGTTTTCTTATCCATTTGGCATCAATTTTAGATAACCAGCATTTGTTGAACATTTACTATTAGCCAGGTACTCTACCAGGCTTGGTGAGAAATGATGGAACCTGATGAAGTCAGTTAATGTGGAGAAATAATTTTGAGTTTTTAATATATTGATACATCTATAGATATCTCTTTATATGTTTATATATAGGAATAGAGAGATGTATGAGGAAATCTGTAGATATCTAGATATATAGAGATATATAATTATATGCATGTATATTTATATAATTTCGTCAATTAAAATAAATTAATTAAAAATTGAAATTAAGTATGACAATAGAATTAAAATAGATAACTTGAAGAAATACTAAATGTCTTTTTCCTTTGACAAAGATATATCTTTAGTTCCTTCCAAGTTTACTTTGGAAACATCTTTTTTTTTTTTTTTTTTTTTTGCTCAAGACATATTTCTATAGTGAGAAAGAAAATAGCACATCATTTTTTCATTATTTAGGGAGTGGTAAAGTAGCTGATAGAAATCCTTTGAAGTAGCAAAAGTTAATGTGATAACTGTGCACAGGAAGTCTGACAACCTGAACTCCACTTAATAATTTAACCCGGTGGTGTACCTGCTGTTTGCTGTTGACCCATAGTCTGTATTCCTCTCAGTGGCCACATGTCCCTTTGGTCTGCACACCAACCTCATCACCCATGTACTGGTCACGGAGTCATTGGGTTCCATTCCCCTCTATAAAGCTCCATGTTCTGCCATCAACTATTTAGATGTCTTCAGGAAAGCATAAAGTTATGGCCCTTCAATTCCTTTATGTGGGAATGAAGGGATAAGTGGCCTTTCCAGAGTCTTCCACCTCTAGTTTATAGTTTGATGATCTCTGTGTTACAGGAGTTCTTTACTTCAGCACTCTATAAAAATCATATTGGAGGATCAGTTTAAGAATACAGGTATAATTTTGTTCTATCAAAGTTAAAATTTGAAATTTACCACATTCTCCCCTAAATATCACCTTTGAACTTGACTCATAAAGATCTAGATTACTTTTTCAGCACCTATTACTTAAAATTGTCACAGTTGGTCATTTAACCATCCTATACTACACTGTTTTAATTTACAAAACAGAGGAAAAGTCTATCTACCAAAACTTTGAGAGAATATTAATAAATTATATTCACCCAATGAATCTGAGTATGTATAATTATTGAAGGGAATTAATAGAATAAGATAAAAGAGAAAATACTCTTTAATCAGAAAATTTACTTTTATGTTTTCTCGATTGTCCATCTAGACCAATGGCATTCTCTTTTCTGTGTGTACCTCATGCCAGCTATGGCAATTGAACCAATATAATAAAAATATCTGCCACCTCTCTTGCCACTTTGAAGAATGTACCACTGCAAACCAGAACAGCTTATAATAGGCAAGTACATGTACAGGACAAATTTGATACAGGAATATATCCTTTACTAATTTGAAAAATGATAATCTTCTAATATCTTTTGTACTGAAGAAGAATACAATTTATCCCAAGGGGCTAGCATCATTTTACAAAGGTGGCAGTGATGAGTCATTTGCTGTGTTACTATAAAATACCTTAGCAATGCTGGTGTGAATTACTGCTCAGTTAACATTGTTTACCACCTAATTATTGAGAAGCACCTCCATCCATCACTGACAACTCAGTAAATGACTCAAGACACTATAGTATTTCCAACTGGAACAACAAGGTCATCGCAAGTTTAATTAGCCACTATCCATTACGAAACAGCAAATAGCCTATGATGAGAACTAAAATTCCAATTTCTGAATATGCCTCATAAAATTATGGAGAATTGCTCACATATCAGTGATTTCACTAACCAATATATATAATATCATCTAAGAAATTTTTTCATCCTACTGAAATTTTTTATTATAATTTGTAATGACTGGCAAGAGGAATTGATCAGAGATTACTCATAAGTCAATGTAAGTTGGCTCTTAATTTTAAAATGAATAGTCATCTTCTAGCACTTGGTATAGAGATACCTTCAGAAGTACCATGTAAAAACAAATTAGAAATTTTGGGGAGTTTGTATGTGGATAGATAAAAAAAAATAGAACTATTCTTTTTTTTTTTTTTTTTTTTATTTATTTATTTTTTTAGTTCTTGGCGGACACATCTTTGTTTGTATGTGGTGCTGAGGATCGAACCCGGGCCGCACGCATGCCAGGCGAGCGTGCTACCACTTGAGCCACATCCCCAGCCCCAGAACTATTCTTTATTATTAGTTGTTTGGCCCACTCTAAAATATTCTAGAAATAAGTTCATATTCACACAAAAGTACAGTTTCCCAAGTCTCTAGAAATTTTTCCAGTGCATAGAGAATCCTGCTCCTATGCATTTTTTTGTAAGGCTTTTCATGACATTTGCATTCTACCTGATATATTAGGGCAGAAATCTCTGGAAAATATGGATAAGGAATGGTTTGCATGAAAGATGAAATATACAAGAACTCTGTCGAGGTCAGGACCCCGATGAGTAGCTTGAATCAATCAAAATTATTATTTTCAGAGGCCATGTGTTTAGGATCTTAAATAATAGCTTTCCAAATGGATGAGTTATTTCTATTTTCCCTTTCCATCATTTAAATCATCAATGATTTTCTTCTAATTCTGAAATGAGTATTATTTTATAAATCATACTAGTATTTAATAATTTCTATTATTTGAAATGTTGTTTAAACACTATCATCTGAAACATGACTTAATTATCAGTTATAAGATCTTAAAATTCTGAAAAATGAACATTGATATGATTCTTTAAAGATCATGGGTGTGGTGATATATGCCTGTAATCCCAGCAGTTTAAAGGCCAAAGTGAAGGGGGAGGATTGAAAGTTTGAGGCCAGCCTCAGCAACTAAATGAAGTCGTAAGCAACTTAGCAAGACCCTGTCTTAATAACAACTAAAAAGGGCTGGGGATGTGCCTCAGTGGTTAAGTGCCTCTGGGTTAAATCCTCAGTACCATAAATAAAGAAATAAACAAACAAATAAATAAAAATAAAAAAATAAATGAAATATGTCACATAATGAGATGTAAAGCATAGCAGTGATGAAATTCTTGATTGGCTGAGAAATATAGCTGAAGGTTTCTGTAATGTATAGTGAAGTATGTATTTCAAATAAACCACAGAAAACTCAATATGTTATTGGTTTCTTCATTAAGTCATTAAAATGACAGGAAACCCTATTTTTAAAAAAATCCATTGCAATTTTATCTCATCCTTGATTCTGGGACAGAGGTAGGAAGACTATGTTTAGACAGAAAGTAGTTGTTCACTGCTCAAGCACACATTCATTCAAATGGTATTATACTAGGAAATTCTCTTTGCTTTTTGTAGAGACACAGCTTTTTTAACAGAAAACAGTGCAAACAGTGCAAGGCAGCAAGTGTTATGTGAACGACCCGCAATGGTACATGCCTTGTTACACCTTCATAGGGACTCTGAGAGGCCAAGTGGATCTTCCCTCATGAGCATCCTTCAATGTAGCAACTTAGCTTTATTTTCTTAGTATCCAAGGGAAAGGGAAAATTATTGATAATATTACTTAAGAAAATTATTGTAGTTTATGTATTTAAACATTTCACAATATGTTTCATATTATTATTATTATTATTATTATTTTTATTTTTTTTTATTGGTTGTTCAAAACATTACAAAGCTCATGATAAATATAATTTACAATCTTTTTCTACCTATGATATGAAAATCAGCACTGAATAGTGAATACCCACCAGGGTAATTATTTTCTCATCTCTTTTGAATAATAACTAAGGTAGGAAAGGTAGAGGCGGCGTGTGATAGAAGGAAACTCATTGATTTTATCTCTAGGCACACAGAATTTTCTACTTTACTGATAAACTTTAGCGTGCTTTAGAATCATTTTGGACATATAATAATGATTGCAAATTCCTGGCCCCTTCTCTAAATACCTAATTTCCTATATCTGAGACAAGGACCAGGCTTTATAAAGAAGTACCCCAGATCAAAATTAGAGAATCTAGTATATAAGTGTTATGGTTTAGATATTAGGTGTCCCCCCAAAAGCTCATGTGTGAGACAATGCAAGAAGGTTTAGAGGTGACATAATTGGATTATAGTAGACTTAACCCAGTCAGCAAATTTTCCCTCTGATAAATTAACTGAGTGATAACTGAAGGCAGGTAGGATATGGCTGGAAGATGTGGGTTATTGGGGGTGTACCTTTGGGGTATATATTTTGTAACTGGTGAGTGGAGTCTCTCTCTGCTTTTTGATTATGTCCTGAGCTGCTTCCCTTTACCATGTTCTTTCGCTATGATGTTCTGCTTCACCTCAAGCCCCAAGGAATGAAACCAGCTGTCTATGAACTAAGAACTCTGAAACCATGAGCCCCCAAATAAATCTTTTCTTCTTAACATTTTTCCTGTCAGGACTTTTGGTCTCAGCAGCAAAAAAAAAGCTGACTAAAACAATAAGTGAATCTAAAGTAAGACTGTCCAAAGGTAGGAAGGCAAATAGTTCAGTTTCTATAAAAATTCTTAGAAAAATAAAGCATCAAGATTTCTTTGTAAATTGATAATTTTCAAAATTAAATGATAGCACTACTGTTTACCTTGTGTATTTCCCTGAGTTGTGTGATAAAAGTTGTAGTTTTCTGATCTCAACATATGTCAAAAGATTACCACTAGTATATATTTTAAAACCTTGCAAAAATATTTAATCTCTTGGAGAGTTTTAGTAACCTTGTGATTTGGGTATGACATTTGTATTATAATGTTCTTCCTCAAAATGTGGCTTGGGTTCTAATATAAAGCCTGGTGCATCAGTCTCCTTTCAGGCCCCTGACTATTTTACACAGTCTCATTTCTTGCTTTATTTCAGACTATAAATACATGCTCTTAAATTTTCCTGCAATGAAAGGAGACCTGATGTCATATAGTGATGCATATACAATTTTTGCTCTTTCTTCTCTGTTTGCATCAAAAAAGAGAAATGAAGTAACATTTCAAAAGAGAAAAAATTACTATTTGGCTTCATACTTCTTTTCCACCAATTATAATATCATTCTTTTGAAGGTGCACCACTGTAAAATCCTGTCATTTTCCCAATAGATTAAAAACAAAAAGTAAACGTAGTAATGTATCTAGAAAACGTCATTAAATACCCACTGAAATAGTTCTTTGGTTAATATGTCAATGTTGTTAAAATTTTACCTTAGAAAAGAATCAGCTGTTTTGTACGCATCTTCACACAGATCAGATATGACTTGTTTAACCTGGGCATGTCACCTCCACACACATGCCCGATGCAACTCATCAATTTATAATTTCAAGAGTAATTTTTTTCCTAGGCTATATTGCTGATGTAGTTAATGGATTCATCATTTCCTAGTGTTCCATCACCCTCCAAAACATCTTATTGGTCTATTCATTTAATAATTATATATTTTCAATATACCATGTATTAGGTACCATTGGAGAATCTGGGCACTGTTCAGGGACTGTGTATCAGTCACGTCTCTCAAATCCATTTCTAATTTTCTTCTCATCCACCATACCAATACCTTCACATCCTTTGGATCTTTTTATCATACATCTGTCACCATGGAATAGACTTTATGATGATGGGTTTGGGCCTCAGTGCTTAAATCAGCTTTCAAATCTGCTACAAATTCTGAGTAAATTGAGAGTTAAATGATGTACAGAAGTGTTTGGCCAGAATCATGCATAATGAAGAATTCAGTGAATAAGTATTTTATTTTACAGGTTTCTCCATTCATAGGTATTGCATTGAAGCTATATTTCTAAACTTTCTTATTGAATCCCATTTATCATGTAGTTTACCTAATAAAAAATATTTTATAGTGCTTACCCAAAAGTTTAAGACTCTTCATGTTTGGGATGCTATTTCAATTTAAAGGCTCTTCTCCCGTTTTCCCTCTACATGAAAAACTTCAGTTTACCCCCAATGTTTACTTGCTGTTCCCCAGACTCCTAGCACTTTTCTGCACTTGTGCTTTTGATCTCTTATTTCCACTGCCCTTGCAATTCTCTCTTCTCCGCCTGTCTAAATTCTGCCTGTCCTTTAAATCAAATGAACTGCCTATCTTTTTCTCTATCTATCTCCATTTGGAATGACACCTCCAACCTTGGAACTGCAAAGTATGGAATCGCATGTCATGTTCAGAGGCCAAATATTAACTGGTGGCATTTCTCTGCTATGGTCTTGAACTCTTCCTTAAAGGTCTATTTTGTTTGTATTGAATTTGGCAGGTCATTGTGTGATATCTTGTCTACCCAATTAGTTTATAAATCCACTTAGGGCAGGATTTAATCTCTTTAATCTCCCATCTAAAACCATATCTTGCTCATAGCAGCTGTTTTATTCATAATTATTAATGCTGTAAAATAATGAAAAATGAGATGGAATCCAAATATACATCCAATCATAAATTATAAACATGCACTTTTATCAAGTAATAGACCAAACACCAGTGAAAGTTCAAAGTTCATTTCTTAATTGTTTTTAGATAAAAATGTACAAATAATAATAAAAATTTTTTCTTATGTCCTGATGGACTATGTGGAGCATCTCTCTTTTCTGATTTTTTCTCATTTGTCTTCTTCCAGAATATACACTTTACTTCTGTCCTTTAAATACAAGTGCTTTAAGGGCTCAATTCTTGGTCTGCAGTTCTTTTCATTCCGTGGATCTTCCTCACCTTCTGAGTGAAATTTTCTGCTATCTGGTGTCTCCTGGATATGAGCTCTTATTCTTATTTTTTTTTCCTGAGCTCCAGATTAGTTAGACAGTAAACACTTGGAGTTTATGTTTGTGCTGACTTTAAACTCATGTTTTTTTCAAGCTCACACCCTCTTATACGCCCTCTTATCCACAAAGTGCTTCTCCTTCATGTTCTGTTTCTTACCTAATGATACCATCACTCACCCACTCAGGTGAAACAGAAACCTAGGCATCTTCCTTCTCTCACCCCTCTCCCCAGCCTTCCCCTCACCAGGTCCCCATTGAAGGCCGTCATTATTATTTGAAACTACTTCACTCACATCTGCCTTTCCCCCTCCTCTCACACTTTACTCTCTGCCCCCTTAAATTGAAATCCATTGTGGGAAATTTGCAGATTGGAGCATATTCACTCTCTGCTTATGGCCTTTCTATTTCCCCCCATAAACTACAGAATGAATTCTATCTATGTTCCTTAGAAAAGCTCGCAAGACCATCCAGGAGCCAGCCCCACTTTCAATCCTTCTCTCTCACATCTTCCCATCCCACACAGGGCATTTTACTAGTAATAATCATTACTGTTACTCTCACAGTATGAAGAAGAAAGAGGAAGAGGAGACAAAGGGAAAATCGGCGTGTGCTTGATGCTCATCACTGTGAAGCTTCATATTCATCAATTCACTGCAGCCTCCCACGCCTTGAAGTAGACACTTTTCCCCATCTTATTAATGCAGTGCTGAGGCTTGAAAGAGAGAACTCTTTTGCCCACGTTCACACGACAATAAATGACGAGGCTGGAATTTAAACCTAGATTCCTCTCCACCAAAGCTTATGTCATTATACAAAAGTACAACAGTGCCTCTGGCCTGGTTTTTCTAGTTTTTCTTTCTTTCTTTTTAAATGTGGTTAGTTCTTTCTTTAATGAGTGCTCTTCCCATCTTTCTTCAACTATCTTTTCAAGGATCAGCTTAGGTTTGGTTAAAGTGCCCTCCTCAAAGCACTGGCTGTACCATAAAAACTGTGATTTCAGAACTTATTATTTTAACTTATTGTATTAAAATAATACACTTATTGTTTTAAAATAATACACTTTTTCACCCTCTGGGTTGCAAAGGCACCCTCTCCTAGTGGTGTGGCCATGTTTTGGTGAGCTTCCTTTTTCTGATACTTATCCTCTTTAGGAAAGCAAATTTAAGGCAGATTGGGAAATAGTTATTGCAATGAGTGGTGAGCATATATTTTCTAGGAAGGTAAGAGTATTGCTTGCATTTGAATATTAGAATTCAGCACTCCCATGGTTTAGCCCAGAAAACAAAGTCTGACTTCAGGTGTGGCCTCTCTGCCCACCTGAGGTTTACATTGTTCTTGGTGTTTTCTTACCCTCCTGACTGCTTCCTTACACTTATCCCCTAAGAGCCATCACACTATCACTTCTGGCTCTCATGCTTGGATAAGATCTGGAAATTAAGAAAACTGGGATATCCTGCTAATATAAACTCCATTAATTCAGAAACCTAATTTTTTTCACTAGTTTATTCCCCTTCCTGTAACAGTGTTGACACTATCTGTATAAGTCCCTCGAAAATATTTGTAGATAAGTTGAGACAGCACTTCTAGAAAATTTCATTAATTCTTAAATAACAATAAGTAGTGGGGAAAAGAGATAATATGTCAGATTTATGAAATATGCATTACTGTTTTAGTCTCCTTACTCTTATTTCTTTACCCACAGGTAGCCTCAACCCAGAACTCCTTCAATCAGCTTTTTTGATAGGTTGGTTAAAATTTGCAGAAACCATACCTAGCTCCATGTCTGACATCATTCAGATGATATCTCTCTTACACAGTCATCTTACAATCTTAGGCTTCTTGTCATCTCCATTGGTGACATCAAAAGTGGCATAATCCCACAGTATAGTTTGAATCACCACTTTCCCCTTCAGCTAAGATTCTAAGTAAGAAAAATCCAATTTATTCTGTTATGATTGGCCCAGGAATGTCCTCATATTTAAGGTAATTCTAGAAAGTTCTGATTCAAGAGAAGATGGAGTAAATTCACTCCATCCCGTGACTTAGACTGAATACAGGTATTAAATGTAGACACAGTTCATGAAGTATCTATCTGAGGATTCTGAAACTAAGTAGTTGCTGGTGTCTTGAGGAAGGACAATAGAGATAAGGTATGGTTGAGCCAGCATAAATTTACCCTTTTTTTATTCGTCCATTATTTCTCATCCAATGTGGAAGTGAGCCCTGGAGTGCAGACTGAAGGAACTCTACGTGAGGCCGTCATTTCTGGTTCAAAGAGCAGAAAAGGACATTCACAACACACACAAAAAAAAGAGTGTAAGAATTTTCTACTTACTTTTCTCTTTCTTTTCTCCATTCTTCTACACCTCAGTCTCTAAGCAAACCTATATGAGTGGCAGAGATTGGTTGCAGGAACCCACAGGAGCTAAAACTCTGGGGAAGGGGAACCTATCTCTAAATTCAGTGGTCTTTTGTTTATAAGGGGATAAACCAACTTTTTTTTTAAGAGTTAATGAGAGGGAGAGAGAGAGAGAGAGAGAGAGAGAGAGAGAGAGAGAGAGAATTTTTAATATTTATTTTCTAGTTTTCGGCGGACACAACATCTTTTTTCTGTATGTGGTGCTGAGGATGGAACCCAGGCCGCACGCATGCCAGGCGAGTGCGCCACCACTTGAGCCACATCCCCAGCCCAAACCAACTTTTTGTTTTTCCTTTTTCTTCCTGTCACTTGGCATCAGATATGGACATGTTACAGAAGTGTACAGCAGTGCTAGTGGGGGAAAGCCCACCTTCCTAGATGAAGACTAAAATGGTGAGCTGCAGGAACCATGAAGTATTGAGGAGATCCTCCTGAGAAAGAGAACTTTGGGAAAGTGATATCATAGCATTCATGAATGTGTGGGGCCAACCTTCAGGTCACAGGGGTGGAAGTGATGCTGGTCACCAGAGTGAAGACTTTGAGATCTGAACTAACATATAAACTGACACCCCCTGACCCCATGTCCCAGACTGAGAGGCACATGTGCAAGTCAAGTCCAAATAGTACTGTAAGGGCCTTGAAAACTGAATTGGCATCTCACAGAAGGTGGTTTGGAACTTATAGCCTGAACTTAACCAGGTCTGATCAGCTCTAATTGGTGTATCTGCATTCTATTTGGATTTTTGTCACCATACCTATCTGCTAAAGTGAAACTATCAACACTCTATAATATTAAACAGGACTCAGTCTCATAAAATAATGCTCAAGGCATCCAATGCACAATCCCAAAGTATGCAACATATAAAGAACAAGAAAAATCTAAAATCACAGGGAAAGACAATACTGAGATGACACACATATTTAAATGGATCTGATAAAGATTTTAAAACATCTATTATAAAAATGCTGCTGTGAGCAATCAGGAACACTCTTGAAAACAACAGAAAATGAAGTCTTAAAAAGGTATAGAAGATGTAAGGAAGCAAATATAATTTTAGAATAAAAAGCAGTATAATCGAAATTAAGTAATTCTACATAGAGTATTTAGAGATATAAGTTGATCCTAATAGGTCCACCTTCATAACTATTTCTTAAGATAAGTGTCAAAGGCATTACACACACACGCACAGGCACACACACAATACATAGATACAAGAGAAGTGAAAAATTTTAAGTGATATGATTACAAATAAATCTATATACTGAAGTTGTGATTCCTATCTAAGTATCTACTTATGGTGCATTTCACTTCTGAATATTACAATTAGTCCTGAGAATTTTATAGTTTGTAGAAATGTTTTTCAGTTTCAAAGGTAGAAAGAAGTCCATTGTTATAAAGTACCCTATGTACATAAGCAGCAATTCTATTTACAAAGAACTGCAGTAATGTCTATTTGCATATCATTTACATTTTTGTCACCATACCTGTCAATCAGCACTAGCAATGAGCAAATCAGGTAGCTCACATGGGAACCTGGGCCAAAGGAAAAGTAAATGCAAGGTGATCTAAGGTGGATAAAACCCTCATGTATTCATTTTTAAGGCAATGTTTCTGAAAAAACATACTATCTGCAAATAAGCAATTTTAATATTTTTTAAAATGTAGATTTACATCTTTTAATAACCTTAATTGTTCATACATTTTGGAAATCTTTGTGTAACTTTAGACCTTTCTGTGTTTTCTTTGAATTATCAGGCTAGGCCAAGATACTTCCAAATAATACTACACAATTAAATTTATTCTAAGAATTTCTTGGCCTATATTATTTTTGGAAATAGTTTTGCATATGTGAAAGTAGAAAAAAACAGAAGTTTAGAAAAATTTGAAAAATTAGGATTACTAAAATCGCTTATTAATACCAAGGCTCATAGTTTCCAATACCAATGTGAGATCCATGACTTTAGTCACTTGCAAAAGGAAAACTGATATTTCTAGAAGAAAACGCCTGGGACATTGAGTGATTCTGTCCCTTTCAGGTAGGATTTCTGCGGTTTTCTCCTGGTGCTTGTATTTCAGCTTGGAAGATAAACCCTCTGTGAATGATGACACAAGGAAAATCCTGCTTGCTTAATAATGAAGCTTCCAGAAGTGATGTTTCTTTGGGGGGTAATATCCAGTTATTGTGTCTGCAGAATCCTGGGACGGGGAAGATGCTTAGTAATCGTTATCATGATGATCGCTCTGTATGGTTGCTGAAAGAGAAGGGCTTACATTAGGCCTCCTAGACAGCACAGCAGCCCAGGCTGACAACAAGTATTTTCCAAGGGCTAAAATATTTGATTTAGTTTATGCACAGTGTTAAGAAACTAGCTTGTGCACATGGGAACACTGAGAAATTAGTATTTTGACCCTAATAACAACAAAAAAAAGGGGGGGTGAGGGATGGCGGCACTAAATTCACTTTGTAAGTTAACTGTGAAGTTGGGACCTTGGGATCCTCCTTGGAAACCCTGGTCTCTGCCAGACACTTCCCTTTGCATTAAATCTGTGACTGCACTAACGCTCATTACAAGGGGGGAGGTAACCCAATCAACAAGTTTGCTTAAACAGAAGACCTTTCTTTGTTAAAACTTGTACACAAAAGAGATGTTGTATGGAAGTAAGGACTAAGCAAAAAAACATTGTAGCAATTTGCTGAACATGGAGACTTATTGAGGATGCAGTCCTGAATAATACACACTAGCTTTGCTCTTCCCTCTTTAGTCTGTGTAGAGAAGCCATGAATGATTCATGGTCTCCCAGCTGAGAAGGGCTTCAAAGGGGATGGTTCTGATTGGATGTCCTGTGTGAATTGCCAGGCTGCAGAATCCGCTACACCCCTAGCACTGGAGGGTGGAGGAAGCACTTTCATCTGGGCCTCCAAAGTGTTTAGGGTCACAGTTCACCAGGAGATAACGATGTAGATGTACATTCAGAATTAGCTGCAGAGATACCTGTGTAGTGCGGTGTGGAAAAGTGAGCCAGTTAGATCCCCAGTGGATGCTGTGAATCAATTACTGTATTCTGAATACAAGGTTGGCTGCAGGGGATAAACAGATGTCAGAGAATTTTTCCCTAATAAGACCCTGGTAATAGAAGAGCACTGTCAGCTTCATTTTGCATTAAAAATCTCATTTCCTCTTTATATGACCAATTTTATTAGGTCCCTAAACAAAGATATTTTGTGTAACTGTTAGCAGCATAATATGAATGGTGCCACTAAATTTCATATTTTCAGATTTTGTCACAAAAATCAAGAGGCAAAATATAAGTCTATCTAAAGTTGCAACTTGAGGAGGTCTAATCAAAAAGTCTCTGTGTGGATCTGTTCACATGCTGCTTGGTAATGGTTGATTTTCATTTTAAATCAGAAGTATCAAAATTCTTAAGGGATATAATCCTCAGAGTGTAAGTTAAAACTAAAATTTAAATTCCTCTGTGCTCATTTTTTTTTCTGTCATGGGTACCACTAATATAAAATTGCCCTAACTAGAGCTGAAACATCATTTAACTTTTCTGGGTAATTTCATTTTTAAAAACTTCTTCATTGAGGGATACGTCCGACACACTTTATTTCCTAACCCAAACATCAATCTTTCACAAAAGGAAATTGACACTTGGATTTTTTTCCTCCATACCCTTTGGAGGCCCAAATTGAAGTAGAAATGTGATTTTGAGGTATCTACTAATACCCAATTAACCTCTCCCTTCATCTGCAACTCCTCTGAAAGAGAGAGAATCTCCTTCAGGCTGTGAAGTGGTATATTTTCTGCATATGGCTCCAAGTGGAGAAACCAGAAGCAGAGGAGGAGATGTGAGTTCACTTTACAATGCCTTCTATTGATTTCCTGAAAAAATACCGTTTTAAGAGTCACTAGACTCCAATCCTCCAAATGTGAAAGTCTTTGTTCCAAACATCTACAAATGAAGACAACTCAAAAGATGAGCTTTTTTTTTTAATTCATTATGGGAAAAATTAAAAAAAATCATCTGGTAAAGGTAAGCAAGTGACATAGAGAAATAAGTGATATATTTTGGAAATTTGGGGTGACAGAGGTAGATCTCCATGGAAAAAATACATTTATATTTATATTGTTATACACATAAATATGTGCATACTCATCTAACATGTAATATATATTGCAGATAATATATATCATTGTATTGCAAAACTTAAATGTTGACTGATCTGATGCTATTAATTTTGATCTTGGTTATTTACTTGAGACTATTACACATTCTCTGAAGCTCTACTGTCTGTGTTGGCAGGACTCAATCAGATGTTGGAATTAGCTTTCTCAATACAGTTGGTCAACCTATTCCCAAAGAGAAATTTCACGTGTGTAAAAAGACTTTGACAAAGCTGCAGCAGGTGGCGCTCTTCCCCTGGCATGGGTGCTCACTGGACCAGTGCCCTGAGGGTGGGTTCCCCTGTTGGATATGCTAAGATAGGGTGAAATATTCATTCAAACTGAGATTTTAATTGCTAAACACATCTTGACATGTTTAAAGCGATATCCTATCAATATCCCAATTTGGATAATTTCATCCAAGACTTTTTCAATTTCATTTTAATTTGGCATTCTTCAGTTTAGTCTAAATGTTGGATAACTAATGGCTGACACTCTTGAATACCTTCTGTGTTCCTTTCCAGAAGTAAATTACTATCATTACTTCAATCATTTTTGCACAGATAATGTTCCAGAGATTTCTTTCAAAGAAAATGAGTGACATTATTTATTGACCCATTGGCTCATATTAATTAATAATAGATTAAGAAAGGTGAAAAGTAAATCTGCAAGGCTATTGACAGATTGGGTATTGGGTAATGTATTCATGGAAGATGAGAATTGAAGTGATCAGTCCATAGGTAATAAAATCTCCATAGGACTTTAGAGTTTAGTATTCATGTTTACTTATTATAGCCAAAAAAGCTACTTACAAAAGTGAGAACAAAAGTGAACCTGTGTCCTTTTTTCTATAAAGGACATTTTCTTATTACAACACACTCTATTTACTTTTAAGGGATGAATATGTGTTTGTCAATTCTGAGGCATAAAATTTTTATGGATAATTAATATAGTAGTTTCATAAAATTAATTGATTATAAGAATTTAATGTTAGTTACTTTTATTTCATTTGGAGCCTCCTCAGCTACTTGTTATCTAAAGCATGGTAGCCTGCCATATTGAAGTAAACTCCGAAAAATTATTTTCAAATGAGAACACTTTCTCTGAGGAAACAGAGTGAACTTTCATACAACTATTGGAGTAGGAGTTTACAAGGGCAAAGCAGTAATTTTTTTAGTGCTGAGACTGAGTATCTCTGGAAGAGTATATCTACATTCTAGGGCTCTGAGTGTATCTTGTGCCTTCCCAGCATCTGAGAAATTAGATATGAATGAAATTTCTTGATTGTCCATGAGTGACATTTTTAAGTTAATGTTTAATTATATTCACTGATCACTAAAACCTCAAGTGCACATTAAATAAGAAAAATTCAAATTTTATTTATTCAGATAAGAATCTAATAATTCTCCACAATTTCCTAAACAAACAAACAAAAATAACAACCAGGTATTTCTCATATCAACATTTTCAGAGTAGGAAATTTTGATATATTATCATGAATAGTTAGATTCACGATGTAAAAATTCTGGTAAGTCATCATAAGTGGTTTGAAAAATGGAAAGAAATAGATGAATATACCTGATATTGAATCTGCAGACTGACAAACATTTAAAAAAAATCTTTCCAAATATATATCTTGATCTATTCATCAGTGGACAGATCATGATTTGTCTATTATTTAGAAAAGACCCTGAAGTTTACTGTAAATGTCCTAGGACAAGGATCATGCTTCAATAATTCAGTGTACTAACATGCCTAGCACATAGTAGGTGCTTAATGTAAATGTATATTGGATAAATGAATGAATGGACGATTATGAAATTGAGTTGAAACTGTTGATGTGGAAAATAGTGTCGGTTCTTTAGTTCTATTTAGGTAGTACCACATAGTTAGCAATGGCCTAGTGTTTGGGGCATTATTTTAAAATTTATTTTCTTATACGTTCATAATTTATCTACTCAATAAAAGGTTTTTTAATACATTTAATATTAGATGAAATAAGATAGCCTTTAAAATGCAAAGGTGATTGAATGCAAAGGTGATTGAGTAAAAGAAAGATAATTAAACACATAATTAAGAGTCGCTTGCTAAGTTTAGTGACCGTAGTAAAGTTAGGGTGACTATGGCCACCTACTCTCTTTTTGACGTCCAAGATAGCCTCTCAGGAGGGATGACCTCCAAACAGTTGAGATCTGAAGAATGTACAGAAGTCACTGGACAAGGTGAGGGTTCATGGTGCAGGACAGTGAAGGGTGATCAGACAGAAATAAAATATGAATAAGGGAACATGAAATTCGATGACTTGAAAGTCATTACATCAGATAATTGTACAAAATTTTTAAGTCATGAGATATTTTCCATACATCTGAAAATAATTATGAGGCTATAGTGGGGGAGAAATGGAGCTCATGGATTAAAACTATGGTTGGATAAAAAGAAAAGATACATAGTCTATCATGTTTAAGTTCTTATCTATTTTGTGTTCTACAGGCATGAAGACAGATTTAAAAAGAAAAAAAAACAAGAAAAAATTTCCCCACATCAAGATCTGATATTTTTTTTAAAAAAAGGCAATTTCATAGTATTAAATATCAATAAACAACAGAGAATCCCCTTCCATAATGAGGAAGGAAAATAGTGATACCACAAAAATGTTCATCTTTTTAAAGACACAGTCTGATGGTAGCATCCAATTTTCTTCATGGTCTTGACTTGGTCATAGATACCCAAGAAAATTTAAGGCATCTAAGATGAAAAGGGAGGAAAATTCTCTTAAGTTCCTGTTTTTCATGTTTTCTATAGAGACAATAAATTGTCAAACCCATATCATATGAGTAATTCTTTTATCCTGTTACTGGGTTGATGGGAAATAAACATAGAGATAACTCACATATTTCAATGTCATTTGGTTGACAGTTAGGTCTCTCTTATCCTGAAAGATGCTGATCTGGTCACATATCCTCATCTTAACCTGGTCCCTTGGTTGCCTTTAACAGTTGGCCTTGGCTTCTCCTTGGAAGGGTGTTGTCATGGGATGCCTCAGTGTATGCTCCCTAAGTGAGAAAGAGATGTACTCAAATAATTTAGTAAAATCATTGAGAGAGTAACATGACAGTGTTTTATGTAGTTTGAATCTATTATATCTGGGGGTTTTAGGAAATAGATGCCCATTTACTTCTCTGTTCAGGACTAGCTATGTAATTTTGGGGTTTAGGGCATGTCCATGGCTGTGTATGACTAAGACTTAAGGCTGTAATAGCCGAACTTGAAACTAAGAGCTAAGTGCTGTGTGACTACACAGCTGTGTGTCCCTGATTCCTTCCTAATATGATCTAGGGGTTAAAAACCACACTTAATGAAAGATACTGTGTTGTAGGCAAAAATACTCCTGGTAAGGAAGTCCCTGAAAAATCTACCTTTAAAAGAACAATGTTTTGCTGTTATGAGGCAAAGAACTGATGAGTTTCTATGTGTCTCTGTAAAGAAACAGAGGCAAGGATAATTAAGGAGCACAAGACTATGCATGAGATATTAAAGTCACATTTGTTTCCTTACATTAAAAGAAACTGATATAAATACCACACAAAGAAAAATTTCACTTTTGAAAATATGCTGATTTAAAATGAGACTAAATAGACATATTTTTTGATTTCCCAAGCATCCACACGCACACAATTCTGTGTGTCAGAGAGAAAATTATCTGCCACAAGTACAAAATGCGTAATAAAAGCAATTCCCATTTGTCTGATCACGAGCAAAGGATTTATTTGAAAAGAAAAATTATCACTTCACCTTCATAAGCAATTTGTTTCCTGTGCGTGCTTATTGATGGGTGCTATTTTCACAATTCAGCACTAATTATTAATTTGTATTTTCAGGAGGTTAGGCATCTAATTCTCATTATTCCAGAGGGATTTTTGTAAATAACACTGTGGAGCAGAGGCTGAAAATGTGTCTAGCTCTCACTTCTGGCTGCTCGTTGCCTGCCAGTATGAACCCTGTTGAGGGGCATAAGTGTTAACTGGTGTTCTTCTATGTCCACACTCCAGGCATCCGTATTTCAGTGAGAACAGAGGAGGGGCATAGAGTGATGAGTTGATTGCTGTATACTTTTTCATTTCAGGGGCAGTGCCATTAGCAACTTGAAGAGTCCAACCTGTGCACAAGAAAGTTCATAAGGGATAAAAATAACAATAATAATGTCATACTTAGTTAGTCTCGTCCTGAAAATTTCAAATTGTTTCTAAAACAGGACTATGTCAAACACTGAGGACTAGACAGTTATTCACCTGAGCTCATTTTCACTTTCTATTTTGCTTTTGAAAAAAAAGTGAGAAACACGAAACACTAATAATTTAGGTTATATTGTTTCTTTCACTGGAAGGATTCATCTTATTTGTATGTGATTTTTCTAAAGAGGAATGAAAGTGCGATTTATTTTTTTATTTCCATTTGTTCGTCAGCAACTAGAACAGTTTTTGTCGTTGTTGTTGTTAATGTTGTTTGTTTAATATGATCTGTAGAATTTTAGACAATCCTGATAAAATTTTGAAATCATCAAAATGATTATTTTTCTATTTAATTAAATTCAATAAGCAGTTTTTTGAACTCACCATAACTAAGGTATGCAGTAGGTATCTGAGGACTACCAAGGCAAGCAAAGATAATGGAGCCTTGCCCCAAGATGTTCATGATTCACTGGGGTGGGAAGTCCTCTGCAGAGAGCTCACCAAGCCAGCTGTGGGGATTACCATAGAAGAACAAGCAGAGCATGGTGAAGTCAGTGCAGGGAGATGGCGCTTCCTGGAAAAGGTGTCAGGTAAGCCTTAAAGGATGAGTAAGAATTCAACAGTTCAGCATTACAGATAAAGAGAGGAGTCTAAAGAAAAAATATGGAGGGAAGGCAGCACAGATGAATTGGGAAGTTATGAGCAAGTCGGTTGACTTTGAGGGTGGGTTAGGAGAGAAGAGGGACAGATACTTTAATTGCCATGACAAGTTTTTGCAATGTATTCTGTATATAATGCTGACGATTTATAAATTGGGGTACCAAATTATAGGAACTGCACTTGAGAGTGGTGACAATGTCAGAATTGGGTGAGATGGTCCAAAGGGAGAAACCACATTTGGAATGAAACACTGTGGAATCTTTGAGCCTTCATAGAGAGCAGGTGATGGATGTAGTAGGGAGAAACTTGTGACTCAAACCATGTGGGTGTGAAGGCAGGTTTTGTCAAACAGACATAATTTTATGAAAAGGTACGAATGATGTGGTTTGTAATAGCAATTTTAAAATGCCTTTGGAAAAAAACATTTAAAAAACTATTTTCTTCACTAAAATAAAAAATTCTTTGTTTGCATTACTATTTTCAGGTAGTGATGAATTATAGCGTGAACACTGTGTGAACAAATAATTCTGAAATGGGGGTATTAACTTAATGGATTTAAAAAACTTTTGCAGAGTATGTGATATATTTACAAGTGACTGAGGGACATCAAAGAGACTTCAATAATTTGAAGTGATTAGATTATTCCAGAAATGACATAAAAACTTTTTCAAGTATGAGAAGAAACAATATCCCTCCTAATTCATAAATCAATTTATCTATAAAGATATTCTGTCTACATCACCCAAACCAGTAATTGTTACAGAAACCCTTTCCTATGGATTCTGAAATCCTTCAGCACATGCTGAATTGTGCAAGCTCTATGATTACTAATATCAAGTTTGAATTTCTGACTTCTGACCTGTTGTTTTATTTTGTTCTTCAAATCTTATTCCTTGAGGCTTGCCCCACCCTCTGTGGCTTCATATCTTCCCTCCTGAGTATATACATAACCTATTTGTTTGGTTACACAGACTGAGGCTTCAGACCAAGGAATTGGAAGTTGCTGCCTCTTGACAGCTTGTGCTTTATTCTTCTATCATAAAAAGGATCCTAAGTAAAGAACACCAGCAGTGACTTGTGTAGCTTCTGGGCATTTTTTTGTTCTTGTGATCTAAAGTCCACTTATTGTGTTTTCTGTTATTTGGAGGTCATCAAACTTTGATCACTAGGGGGGAGTGTGGGGTTTTCCCTTGATCTCTGAGATCACACTAGAGGCTGATTTTTAAAAACACATATGAAAGGTTTATTTTAAAATAAAAAAGCCATAATTCATTTGTATCAGTGTAAATGTTTTAAGAACAGTTGAAATTCAAAACAGCACTAATTAGGATTAATTTGTAAGTGAAGAGAGCAATGTGACCAGTGACACCCAAACTCCTCACGTGAATTTGGGTGTGTTGTGTACCTGGTGTTGTTCTCTTTCCACAACCATTTGGCCAGATACACACAAGCCTGCCATTGGGTTACCACATGAGAAGGATAGTCCACCATACCATGAGCCTATTTTATCCATTGTTTACCTCTTAGTACATTCATATTAGAAAGATTAAGTTTCCTCATGTTTTTTAATGACGCTAAGTGCCAATGAATGTACTCCATAATAAATAGAGTCGACGACTTTTTTACTCATAAGTCATAAAATATGTCACCAGACAGAGATCTTGATGATTCTGGGTCTCACTGTTCTTCATGCTTGCCTAAGGTCACTGTAGGAAAGAGATGTTTTTATAACATTTACACCCTGATATCAGTCTTAAGTTTCTTTCTATACCAGTCTTTATTATTACATTGTTTTACAAATCCACTATCCAATTAATTTATTGTCAGAGAAGACTTTCCTTTATTATTTAAATTACTACTTTTTATTTTATAGCTAGAATTAACACACACTTCCCAAGTCTATCTCAATCCCATTGTGTTGATAGATTTCCTGCTTTGGACTGGAGGTTTATAAGCATGAAGAGGAATTAAGAATATTTGAATCACAGTGTGAATTAGAGGATGTATGAAAGTATAGTTTTCTTTCATTTTGAACTTTACTGCTTTAGAATTACTTCTTCCTTAGCATCCTCCAAATCCCTCTTTTCTTCTATTTTCTATTATCTAGAAAATAGAAACAGTCTAAACAAAGTGTTGAAGAATAATCAGATGTCATCTAAGTAGAAAACAAACCTAAATAATTCAAGCTAAAACACATGTCCAAGACTCTCTGATTTCCTGCCATCTCTAGAGAATGTATTTTCTTCTTCCAAGATGTGAGCAGTATCTGCAACACTTATTTACTCAAAGATTCATGTAATCACTCATGAACAAATTAAATAAAGGCTATATCAATAAAACTTTGCATCAAATTCAGGCAGAGCTCCAAAGAAAATGCAAAACACTAATAGAATTCTTTGGATTCTGAGATTTAATAATTTCAATTGGAAAACACATGGTCAAGTTAAAAAGTAATTTGAAACAATATTTGAGTAAAACTAAATGTGTCATAAATATCATAATTGCTAGAAGTAAAAAAAAAAAGTAGATAGGATTTTGAAAGATGGTTGGAATCTGGTATGTGGAGAAGAAAAGCACAGCCTTTTAGGCATCAATACATGAGCCAGATTTGAGGAAGTATAAATTGGTCAATCTGGTCCCAGTGGAGAATCTGTAAGAAAGTAGTTGAAATTAATTTTGAAGTAAAAGTAAAAGGCTTTAAATGCCACTAGAAACAATATGGATTTGATTTCTACAGATAAGTATCTCTTAACATGTTTTTAGGCATATCAATACCCATTAGGAATAAAGATCCATAGTTAAAATTTTGGAAGTAAACCACTAATACTCAGCCTCTCCTGTAGACCTAATATGCACCTACTAGCATGTCAAAGGTCTGAGAGGATTTAGTAAAAATCCTCTATACTACTACAATCCTAGTAAAAATGCCATCTGACCTTCAATTTATCTTTTTCTCACCATTTTTTTTGGTCTCAAAATCTTTATTTTAGCTTTGTCTAACAGCCATGCTGTCACATTTCCAATGTTAAATATTTCTCTGAAGAAAATTTGGATACTTCTACAGAAAATATCAATAAAGGCATTTAAGTAGGGAAGTGGTATGTGGAATTTATCTTTTAGAGAGGTAAATATGAAAGTTGTATAGATTCAAATAACTTTTATTTGAATTCAAATAAAATTTGTGCTTAATGGGTTGTTCTCTACGGTGTTTACCATTTCAACTGGATTACTAGATTTTATTATTTTATCATCATCGAACATGATAAATCATTGTAATATTGTAATATTCAACAAGTTTGACATGATTCTCCCACCAGAATTTACAAATTGATGAGTGGCTTCAGATATTAAAATGATTAATAAATATTGAATGACCTCTTAGAAAAAAAAAAACTTATTTACAAAACAAAAGAAAATAAGCAAAATACCAGTGTGATAAACATTGATTCTGATTGAAATGGAGCAAATAAGACTATCTGGGCTCTATAATTAAAATTGGTTAAAACACTTTTTGGTGTATTTAATATTGTTATTTTGAATAAGACGTCTACTCATATCTAGTAATTATACATACCTAAACTAAATTTTAGAAGATAATCTGCAACTGCTAAACCAGTGGCAGAAAAACAAGGGTTTTTTCCTTAAGAAAGGGATGTTCTGAGCCTGCCTCACCTTGAAATTTAGTTCTCTTGGGATTTCACAGTCAGTTTGAGAGGCAGTAAAATTTCCTCTCCTGAAAATTTCTGAAACAACAAACATCACTTAAATATAAGTGTTTAGCAATGTCAGCATAAATTCCAGGGTTATGACCCTGCCATAAAAAGCAGATTTTCTGAAATCTACAAAAGAAATGACAAACATACATAGACATTCAAACTAAAATCTTTGCAGTAACATTTAAGAGGCATTAAGTATTAAGAGAATGACCTAATGGGAGCTTATTTCTAAACTGTTATAGCAACTGAAGATAGTTTTTCATTTTTCAGAAAAAAATATTTGTTTATTTATTTTAATTGACAAAAGTTATATATATTTCATATGTATTCATGTTAAAAACATTTACATTATATGACATGTTTTTCACATGTATATTATTATGTAATGAATAAATCAAGGTAAATTTTTTCAGACAGCATAAAAACCATTATTATTTTATATTCAATAAGGAAGAGGAATAGAAATGTAAAGTTATACATACAAAGACACATACATAGTGGCAAAGGATTTTGTAAAATACTTTTAAGTGTCCTGTTAACCAAGACTTTAAAGGAATTACTTTCCATAGAATGGAGAGAGTAGAAAAGATTCGGCTTTCATTTGAGAGTGAAAAAAATGCTGATATCAAGGTGAATAAAATTCTGATACAATAAAATTTTGCAAAATCAATTGTTAACATATCTGTTCCACCCGAGAAAGAGACTCAGGGGTGTATGTGGGAGTGTGTGTGCACGTGTGCGTGTGAGTGTGTGTATAAAGAAATGTATCATAATAGATTAGTTTACAATCTATTGTGGATTATAGGAGTTGGCTAGATCACATCTGTAGGTCAGGCCACCTGGAAGGGCAACCTGGGAACTCTCAGGCAGGATCTGAAACCGCCATTATCTTACTAAAGCCTTTGGCTCAGCCTTATCCAGATTCTCCAGAATAATCTCCTTTAAGTAAAGTGAACTTTAATTTTAGATTCTGAACACACCTATGAAATACCTTCATAGCAACACCTACAGTCCGACTGAGTACTGTTATGGTTTAGGTATCAGGTGTCTCCCAAAAGCATGCAAGAAATGTTCAGAGATGAAAAAATTAGATTATGAGAGGTGTAACTAATCAAAGGATTAATCCACTGATCTGTATTAACTGGATGGTAATTGTAAGCAGGTAGGATGTGGCTGGAGGTAGTAGATCACTGGTGGCATGACTTTGAGGTTCATATATTATCTCTGGTGAGCAGAGCCCTCTCTCTCTATTTCCTGCTTGCCATGTCTTGGATTGCTTTCCTCTGCCACATTCTTCTGCCATGATGTTCTGCCTCACCTTGGGTCCAGAGCTATGGAGTTAGCTAACCATGAACTACTTCTGAAATCATGAGCCAACATGAACTTTTTGTTGTCCAAGTTGTCCATGTCAAATCTTTTGGCCACAATGATGCAAAACTGGCTAAAACAGAAATTTGTACTGGGAGTAGTTTGGAAGTATTTGGAACTCTTTACAGGAAAAGTTTGGAGACTTTGGAGATGCACAATGGAGAAGCCTTAGGATGTTGTAAGTAGAGCTTAATGGACAATTCTAGAGGGAATTCAGAAGACCAGAATACTAATAGGACTATGGGCAATAAAGAGTGGGTTTATAATTTTTTTTAAAGGAAGGATGATGCTATTGGATTGGACTAGGGGCAATTCATGTTACATTCTGTCAAAGAAGTTATCTATATTTTGCCCCATGTCTTGGGACCTTTGGTGAGGCTAAATTTTAAAATGATGAAGTAATTAATCTGGAGGAGGAAATTTCAAGGCAGCCCAGCATTTGGGGGTGGCATGGATACTGCTGGCAGTTTTTAGGCAAGTTTACTGTGATCAGGAGTATAAAACATGTCATAAAGATTTGAAAGCACTGTAGTTTGTCCAGAAAGGTGTGAATAAAAGCACAACTATGGAAAGTGTGATTGTTTAAGAGATTATAGTCACAAAAGAGAACCAATAGAAAGATAGCTTGAGGGAATTTCAGGAAGTGGCAAGGCCACACCCACATCAGGCTCAAGAGTGTAAACTAAATATTCCTTTGAGAATCCTGCTTGCATGGGGAGCAGAGCTAAGAAGTTGTTTCACTTACTTGGGCATCCAGGCGCTCAGAGGCTTTAGCAGCCATGGTCCTAGGAGAATTGGCTACTGCTGAAGATGGTGGCAAACCTGGGGTCAATCACATGGTGCTGGTTCTGTGGGAATATAGGATGCTGGAGTTGAGGGGTCTATGGAGGCTTCCAACTAAGATTTTTAAAGAGGGCCTGAGAGGCCAGGCAAAAAGAAGCAGCGTTGGAATCCCTGAAGGTAGCCCCTGAGAAAGTGATGAGCGATGATGTGAGAAGGAAGCCAAAGATTCAGTGAAGGTCTCCAAGATGAAGAGATGCACATACTATGGAATGTCTGTTGGGGACAGCTGCAGGAATCGAACAGAGATAAACTAAGCAACCAACAAGGCCATGGGGGTCAGCTACACAAGCCCTTTATAGAGAACGTCATGATGCCATGTGTCCCAGGTGCTGAATGTGGAGCTATATAGTCTGTTTTTCCAGCTGGATTTCAGTACTGCTTTGGTTCCACCCTTTCTTTCCTTGTCCCATTTCTCCCTTGTCCCTGGTGAGTGGTGCTTGTGCCCGCTCTGCTTCCTAGTTTCTATATTCTGAGCTGCTTTCCTCTGCCACACCCTTTTACAATGATGTTCTGTTTCACTTTGGACCCCAAACAATGTACTTACCCTTTAAAACTGTGAGCCCTAGTATTTATCTTTTCTTTCTCTAAGTTGTTATTTGCCATGGCTTTTGGTTGCAGTGAAGCAAAACTGACTAGAAAGGGCACTGTCCCTTAACTAGGTTGACCCATGAAAGTGATTTATACCATCTTTCACCCAAGTGTTTAAGGCTAAATTATTTGTTCGTTTTGTATAATCTGTGTATATGTTTGGTCATAGGTTTCTAAAAGTTAGTAATCAAATATAATTCACAATTAAGTACATATGAAATCCCATTTGATATGTTCAAATTAGTTACTACAGAGAATTTACATTGTTCCAGGCACTTTAGTAGATTCTGGAATTTTCTAGTGAGCCTAGCAGACATAGTGGCTGACATAATAATGGGACGTAGAGATAGTTTGTTAATGTCTTCAGTTAAGGTTTTCCCAATTATAAGTCATCAAGGAAAAAAATCTCCTGTTTCCTATAAACAAGTGATATAGAGTATTAAACATTTATTCATTCAAAGAACCCATAGTGAATATTAGTTATGCATTATTTGTTTGATAAAAATGTTTTGAGATCACTGCTTGTACCAATCCTTCATGTGTTTTGAAGGAAAAAAAAAACACATAATAAATTATTCATGGAGGCTAACTAGAAAGGCTCATTCAGAAAAGGGTGCACTGAGGAAAGAATAGCTTCCTGTCCTGGGAGGGGCCAAGGGAAGAACTGATCCAGAAAGTGATGCTTCAGCTGCTTTGTTTTAAACATTTTTTTTTTTTTTTTTTAGTTTTAGGTGGACACAGTGCCTTCATTTTATTTTTATGTGGTGCTGAGGATCAAACCCAGTGGCTCACACATGCTAGGCAAGCTCTCTTCCTCTGAGCCACAACCCCAGTTCCAGTTGATCTGTTTTTGAAATGACCTTCAGCAAATGGAAAATGGTGGCTGCTACAGTCTAGATCTTAAAAGTCCCCCAAATCCCATGCATTAAAGGCTAAGTCCCCAGGGCAGTGCTATAGAAGGGTGGTAGAACATTTATGGACTGGCCCCTGATGGGAATCTTTAGACCTTGAAGGAGCTATTGGATCCTCCCCTCTTTCTCTTCCTTTATTTTGCTCCCTAGTCTGAGGTGAGAAGTTTTACTCCACCAGGTGTTCATTCTATCATGTGCTGCTTCACCACGGGCCCAAAGCAATGGGGCTAATCAATCTTGGACTAGATCCTCCAAAATTGTGAACCAAAATAAACTCTTTATCTTTAGAAGTCAATTATCTCAGGTCTTAATGATAGTGATGGAAAGTTGAATAACAAAATGGACCAGGTTTTAAAAGAGGATAATACATTTCCTATGGTAGATTTTTGTTGCTATGACAAAATGCCAGAAAAAAAATAATTTAAAATAGTAAAGATTTATTTTGGTGCATAGTTTCAGAACTGTCTGTCCATGGTCACCTGGCTCTTATTTCTGAGTTAGTAGTGAGGTAGAGCATCATAGTGAGAGGGTGTGGTGGGGTAAAGCTGCTTATCTCATGTCAACTAGAAAGCAGGGAAAGACAGAAAGAGAGACAGGCTTGGGACAAAATATAGTCCTAAGGGCATACTCCCAAGAGCCCATTCCCTTCAACTAGGTCCCTCCTCCTATAACTTCCACTACCTCCCAATAGTCCATTCAGCTATGAGTCTTTCAGTAGATTAATCCATTGATGGGGTTTGACTCTCATGATCCAATCACTTCTGAAAAACATCACCTCTGAATATTGCTTTTGAGGATGACACCTTTAACACATGAGCCTTTGTGCAACATTTCAGATTCAAAATATAATACTTCTCTATAGTGACCCCTGGAAAAGGCACAGCCTAAAAAAGAGACCAGTAAGTTTGTTGCTACAGAATCCATTTTTTGTTCTATTTCCTTTATCAAGGAGAATGAGAAATGAAAGGAAAAACATGTGGATACTAGGAGAATAAAGCCTACGGTATAGTTGGAGAGATTGCACTTGATTCTTAGTCTCCAAGATTTTCAACATGATAGGAGAGCATGGTCTTCCATTCCTGAGATCCTTTGTTGGATCACTCTGAAAGCAAAGCTGAGTGTCTGCAGAGAAGTTATTGAGACTAATCTGAGAGGACTTGGAAAAGAAAGGATCTCTTCCTACTGGGCTCAGGAGAACATGAGCTCCAAAGGAGTCCTCTCCTCCTAATAAAATAATGTAGTCAGCCTGATCCAACCATTTAATTTCTATTTTATTGTATGGAACTCACATTTATTGGTAAACAACAACAATAACAACAACAACAACAACAAAAACGAGGCTCAGTAAAATTGGGAGATTTGCCAAAGGTCACATATCAAGCAGCTTGTTCTTGAGGGTAACCTGGATCACAGCTGGGGCTTCAGTGTTGTTTTCCTTTATGCCTGTAGTCAAATCTGAGCATAAGGTGTGAAAGAAGGTTCTGACGTCACATAACAGGTGTTCCACATCACCAAAGCCACCAAAAGTCCTGCACTAAAGAACTGACCTAGACTTAAAATTTACTTGAAATGAGATCTGTTCTCCATTAAATATTTTGCTGAAGAATAAAAAAAAATCATCATTTTCAGTTCCCCATTTTAGTGAGACTTCTGGACTTTTAAAATAAGAAATGTATCACCTTTCCATCATTTTGAAAAATGTAATTTTTAAATGTATTGATTGATCTATGATGAATATTATATAAAATAAATATTTTTCCTACCTTAAGCATTTTGATAATTTTACAATTGTATCTGTAGTCAAATTAAAACTCTTCTATCTGTAATTTAGCTTATGTGGGTGACTGTAAGTTTTGATTGTTTTGCTCACAAGTATTACTATGAGTATTACACTTTTATTTATGTAGAAATACTTTTTCACTAGTGAACTTAGAAGAAATGTATGTAATTTTAGAATTAATGTAGTTTTTTAACTAAAATGATATTGATATTAAAAGAAAAGTATTGCAATGGTAGGAAAGAGAGACCAGATTCACTATATATATTTTTATTTGTGTGTGTATGTGGGTGTTTCTTTTATGGGATTTTCATCTTGTTCCTTCATGGTTTTCTTTCTTTCTTTCTTTGTTCAGAGTAAGGTCCTCTGTCAAATTACAAGATTGTGTACAATGGGTTTATTCTCTAGGTTTATGTCAACAAAGCACTTATGAAGCTAAAATTGTCAATGTGGACTTTGACTAATGACCTAAAACAAAAAGGTAAGTGAATTTTAGCTGTTTTGCAAATTGTGTCTCCATTAATTTAAACATGCTCTCCAAAACAGAGTCATTTTCAGTCAAAAAATACAAAAAGAACTTTTACTTTTTCCCCAAGATTAACTTCAACTACTTGCTTCAGAATAGATGACTTAAAGCAAGTTTCAATGATGAATAGGGTGGCTTTGAACGTGTGTAGTGGTATGCACAAAAGATAACTTAGTAGTAGAAATAAACAAAAGGGTGTAAATGTTGTTTAAAATAAATCTTCTCTTCATTTTCTCCTAATAAGGGTCCAAATTTGCAGATATAACTACTTACCTACTTCTGTCTTTAGTTACTTTTCACTACCATGTTCTATTATATTTTGTTAATATTTATTGATTTGGTGTTGAGGAATATACAGACTAATATTACCAACCTGCCCTTTCCTCTTTTTTCCCCTACCTACATCCATACTTTCTCAGTTTTGTCAGATATACATTTACTTTATATTTTCAAAACAGATGATAATATTTAAATTCCATTCTGTAATCATAATTGTCCCTAATGCCTGCTGTGCAGTCAGCTTTCCATCATGATAATGAAATACTGAGATAATTAACTTTTAAAGAGAAAAGGTTTATTTTGTCTCACAGAGTTGGACTTTCTAGTCCAAGATCAAGAACTAAGGGCCTTATTGCTCTAGGCATGTAGTGCGCTAAAACAACTTGGCAGAAGTGCACAGAAAAGCAAAACTTCTTGCCTTGTAACATGGAAGACAAAGAGAAAGGAATAGGGTCTAACAATTCCCTTTGGGGGACACACTCCTCATGACCTAGGGGCCTCCAACAAGGCCCCTTCTCCATAGCACCTTCCTGTAGACCATCCTGGAGATGAAGCTTTTAACACAAAGGCCTTTGGGGGACATTCAGCATCCAAACTATAGCACCTTGTCTATAGCTTATTCTAAAGCATGAAAGTCAACCAACAACATTTAATTTAACAATATTATATTGAACATTTTTTTAAAAACAACGAATGAGTTTGCATTTCTCAGCAAATATATACCACCATCTGTGATGGTAAGGGAGGCCATCAAACAGTTTAGGTGGATTTACTTACACTCAAAATTGCTCAGTATTGTGTCCCACTCTTGTTGATTTCTAGTCAACAATATCTAATAGTTTCTGTGCAGTTTTATTGTAATTTCTAATTATTTCTCAGAAGAAATTATACAATTTCTTTATTTTGTTATTGAAAACTTTCAGTTGTTATTTATTCTCATTTGAAACAATTATATTTCAATTTGTCTCAATGTGTTCCTGGAAATTACTGTTAATGTTTTCCTGCACACAGATGGCTTTCCAAGTTTGATGCACTGCTCTTATCCCAGGGATTTTATTTTTTATATCTGATAAATTAGTTCTGCTGTTTATCAAGTTATATTATGTATTCCTTATATCCTATCTTTTTTATAGAGTACTTATCAAATGACTATTTTAGAAAGAGTAACTAGGAGGTAAATATCCTGACTATGTACATGTCTAAAAATGTTTTACTACTCCTTTAGACTGACATTAGGGGTATAAGTTTTATGGTAACCTGTGACTATTAAAAAATTACTAAATTTAGTCAGCCTAAAACAACACAGATTTATTTCCTTACATGGTCTGCCTTTTTGTGTGTGTATGTTTCCTGCTCATTCATGTTGTCAGAATTTAGTTTCTTGTGCTTCTAGATAGAGGTCTCCATTTTCTTACTGATTGTTTGCAAACTGGTGGTTTCCAGAGGCCACTGTGGGTCTTGGCTCACAGTCTTCTGCCTCTATCTCCAAAGCCAGCATTAGCAGACAGAATGCTCCCATCACATGTCCCTTGAGCCTTCTCTTGTCACATCTGTCTCTGACATAGCCAGGAAAGGTTCTCCTAGAACAGTGGAGCCTCCTGAATATTCCTGGATAATCTCCACATATCAAGGTCCATCATCTCTATCACATCTGCAGAGTTCCCTTTGCTCTGTAGAATGTTATGTTCCCAGGTTTTAGGATGAGGTTATGATCATCTTTAGGGGCTATTATTGCATTTAGTTTCAAAAAATTTTCCCCATAAAAAATTTAGAGCACTCTTCTTTTTTCCTATCCTTAAGTTGTTTTGTTTCTGTTTTCTGATATAAGGAATCGAACCCAGGGACACTTTACTGAGCTACATCCTCAACCCTCTAATTTTTTTTTTTTTTTTAATTTTGAGACAGAGTTTCACTAGCTTGCCAAGGCTGGCATCAGATTTGCCATCCTTTGACCTCAGTCTCCCAAGTAGCTGGGAATACAGACAGATACCACATGCCTATTTACTTCGACATTTTATGTAAATTCTATTTTCATTCCTTTGTGGTTTCACTAGTCATGGTTTTTTTTTTTTTTTTTTTTTTGATGCTGTGATCAAAATACCTAACAAGAGCAACTTAGAGGAAGAAAAGCTTATTCTGACTCACACTTCAGAGATTTAGTCCATGGTCAGTCAAAACCATTGCTTTGGGTATCATGGTGGAAGGGTGTCATGGAGGAGTGCTGCTCTGTTCATGACTGGCCTACACAGCAGAGAGAGAGCGTGGGGAAGGCACCACATGGAAGAAGAACCCTTCCAGGGCACACCCTAATCATCTACCTGTCTGGCCACACCCCACTTGCCCACGGTCCCAGTCAGTCCAATCAAACTAGGATGCATTAATTAGGTCACAACTCTCACGATGCAGGCATTTCACCACTGAATATCCCTGCATTCATGAGAAACTTTGGAGCGTGCCTCATGTACAAATCATAGTACCTCTGACCTCTCTGGAAGAGTAATGTTGACTTTTGATGTGTCTAGTTGTGATTTTTTTCTCAACTCCTCATGTTTGGTTGTTAGAAGCCCTTCATGGTGTTGTTTCTCAGGTCTTTAAGTCAGGAAAAGTTTCTTACAGTCTTTTTGTGAACGAGTCAACTTCAATCTACTTTTCTTCTCTACTATTAGGTCTCTGTCTAAGGTACTTAATTAATTGTGTGAGGATATTGAGGCTGGGCAATTAGATTTGGTTATTAAGAGCATAAGGAAACAGAATGTGCATACACGGATGAAGCCAGAGGAAGAAGCCAGACAAGGAGAATTGAAGGTGGAGCCGAAAAAGAGGAAGAAAAGGTTATTTTGTGGTCCAGCAATAAAAAAAAAAAAAATTCCAGCTAGTGTAATTCTATCACCTACACTTCCTAAACCTCCCCTGAAGTATAGAACTTTACCTAGTTTTCAATAATTGTGTCTGTTTCTCAGGGCTGCTAAAAAGAGGTTTTCGAATGCAGCACAATTGAGACTCCATTGTAAACTATAAACTGCTGAACAGACTTAGACTGATAATTTTATTGCTATTATTTCAGAATGCTTTCATTCTTTAAAAAATACTCACATTTCTTAAGAGACTGAAGCCAGTCCTTAATGAGTCCAGATCTTTTTTTCCCTCCCTACATTTTCGTAACTTACTATTTCTTTTAGATTATATACTAGATATTTATAATATACTGTATCAATAAGTTTATACAGAGGACCAAGACGGGATATTTGAAACTGAGTTTCCAGTTCTAGAAGAGAAGATTGGGGTAGTTGTTGCCTGTTTGAAAACAGTGAAGGAGAAAAAACTATAATTAATTAAAAATATTCTTTTTTTAAGATGCCATCCAAACATGAATAATCACAGAAGCAGTCTGTGGCTGAGACATAGAAGCTTTCAGAAATCTCTCTATGGGACCACGCTAAGCAGGTCCTACCATTAATTCAAGAAACACATGTTTTTTGCTACACTGGCTCCAAATAAATACTTTCATCCAGAGTCAGTTTTCTTGTTGTGGTGACTACAATAGCAAGGTAGAGAAAAATAAATAGGATCTACTGTACAAACTAACATTGTAATGAAGATCTAAATTTGCTCATTATCCCTTGAAACAGTAGTTAGGAGGTACAGAGGGGACAGGATATTGCTGTTCTTTTGTGCACTTGGCAAGGAGAAGGGAGCAATTTGAATAAAATATCTGACAAATAAACTGTTGGGAATTTGTCAGAAGTGTGTTGCTGGTCTCCACAGGAAGTCTGTGCAGAGAGTTGGGAGCCTGTAATGAGAGGAAGTTTTTGCCCTAGTCTCAGATACCTGGAGCACATAGGGGAATCTCTTCTGCAAGCTAAGACTGGCCCCAAGGGCCAATCAGCTGGCTCAAAACCAAAAGAGTTCTCTGACATGGTAATTTAACCCAAGGTGAATTTTCCTATCTGCTTTATATTTACTCTGTAACCAGATTTATAGTTTTAAGGCAAAAGGCAGAAACATCTACCCAAACAGTCCATAAGAAATTTTACCTGAAAGAGGGTGGAGGTGGAGGTAACACACCATTCAATAATACACCATAAGTATAGTGTTAATCTGAAATGGGAAGTAAAATGTGAGGGTGGGGGAGTTTATAAAGAATAGTCATTCTGGTGCTATTGACAAAAACAAACAAACAAACAAACACACAACAAAAACCACAGGTGGAATACATATATATATATATATATATACCATTGGGGAAATATAGATTAGTACAGCCACTGTGGAGAACAATATAAAGGATCCTGAATTTCCCAGTCTCCAGAATTATGAAAAATAGATTTTTGTTGTTTATAAGCTACTCAGTGTCTATTATTTTGTTATAGCAGTCCAAACATAATAAAGCATAGTCATAGCATTCATAGTCTTAAATATTTATGTTAGAAAACAAGAGTAGAAATTGATAAACTAAGCACCTAATTTTAAAAGCCATAGAAAAGTCTACTAAATAAATTAAATAAAAAGGTGGAATTAAAGAAGGTTAGGGAAGAAGTATGAAAACATTAAGTAGATATGCAAAAAAAATCTTAATCAGGTCAAGTATAGTTCACAGATTTAATGAATCATATAAAAATATTGAAAGATCATTGACAAGATTTTTTTTAAAAGGGGAAGGTACAGATAAATCATAGTCATTGTTAAAAAATTGAGTTTTTTAAAATTTTTATTTATTTATTTTATTTGTTCTTCTTAGTTATACAGGACAGTAGAATGTATTTTGGCAGAACATACATATGTAGACTATAACTTATTCTATTTAGGATCTCACTTTTGTGGCTGTACATAATGTGGGGTTACCTGGTAGGAAAGTTATGACCAATTAATTCTACTGTTTTTCCTATTCCCCTCTCCCCTCCTTTCCCTTTGTCTAATCCAATGGATTTCTATTATTTCCCTCCCTTGTTTTGGGTTAGCAAACAGAGAGAAAAAAAATCAGAGAGCACATTCAGCCTTTGGTTTTTTGAGATTGACTTATTATTCATTTAGTATGATAGTCTCTAGTTCCATCCATTTACTGACAAATGCTATAATTTCATTCTTTATAGCTGAGTCATATTTCATTGTGTATATACACCACATTTTCTTTACATTCATCCATTGAAGAACTCCTAGGTTGTTCCCATAGCTTGGCTATTGTGAGCTGAACTGCTATAAACATGGATCTGGCTGCATCACTGTAGTATGCTGATTTTAAGTCCTTTCGGTTTAGACCAAGGAGTGGGATAACTGCATCAAATGGTTTTCCATTCCAAGTTTTCTAAGGAATCTCCATACTGCTTTCCATGGTGGTTGTACCACTTTGCAGTCCCATCAACAATGTGTGAGAGTAGCTTTCTCCCCACATCCTTGCCAACATTTATTATTACTTATATTATTAATAATTGCCATTCTGACTATAGTGAGACAGAATCTGTTTAGTTTTAAATTGCAATTCTCTAATTGCTAGTGATGTTGAACATTTTTTTTATATTTTTTGACCATTCACATTTCTTCTGTGAATTGTATGTTCAGTTCCTTTTTCCATTTATTGATTTATTACTCTCGTGTTAAGTTTTTTGAGTTCTTTGTATATCCTGGAAATTAATGCCTTACCTGAGGTACTGGTAGTGAAATTTTCTCCCAACTTGTAGGATCTTTGTACATATTTTTGATTGTTTCCTTTGCTGTGGGAAGCTTTTCAGTTTAGTACCATCCCAATTATTGATTCTTAATTTTATTTCTTGTGCTTTAGGAGTCTTGTTTAGGAATTCAATTCTTAAGCCAACATGATGGAGAGTTGGGACTAATTTTTCTTCTAATAAGTGCAGGGTTGCTGGTCTAATGCCTAGGTCCTTGGTCCACTTTGATTTGAGTTTTCTGCAGGGTAAGATATAGGGCTTCACTTTCATTCTATTACATATGGATTTCCAGTTTTCCCAGCACCATTTGTTGAAGAGGCTATCTTTTCTCCAATGTATGTTTATGGAGCCTTTGTCTAGGATGATATAGTGAGTGTTATATCTATATAACTGGGTGTGTTTCTATGTCTTCTATTTTGTTCCATTGGTCTTCATGTCTACTTTGGTACCAATACTTTTGTATTATGCAATGGGAATTTAACAGGAGGAACTGAACCACTGTTGAATTCCCTTGATCCAGATTTGATGATATGTATTACCATCTAAGCCAGACATACTACTAAAATTACTATTTATCCTAGCATCAAAGCAAAAAGAATAGAGAAGATTCTCATGTAATTTTATTTTATTCCATTGAACAATTAAGTGGTGTAGGAGGAAGGACATTGTTGACATTGTACTTCCAATTTAAAACAATCTGAGCACACCTTCCCCACATTTCCAAAGTCCCTTTCTCTTTTCCGAGGAGTTTCTTATACTTTACTGTGATAATTATGTCACTAGTTAGGTCCAAAGGGTCAGAGTTGGATCTTCCCCACATTAACCTTTACATCATACCACCAGGTGATCTGCGGGATGCCCTGTTTTCACAACATACTGTGAAAACATAAGGGTCATCATATTAAGCCTAGACACTCTAGGACTAAAAAGCTAAGGGGAGTATTCCACCATGATAGCTATTTAAATTCCACAGAAAATGCTATAAGTCATCTCCTTTTAAATCTTGTTATATTTAAATAATACAAATAATTATAACAAAAATACAACATCTAAACACCATCCAAAGTGTCAACATAAAAGCTATAGAATGCAAAGTTTTTGAATTTGATATACTATCTTCTTTGGACAGACCTCCTTTGAATCGTTTCCCTTGAAGAATCAAGTGTCAGAATTTACTGTGGTACAGTAAGAGTCCAATATCTTTGCTATATTCCTCAATTTTAAACTGCAATGTAGCACATAAGCAACTCATGAAAGGACTTACATCACCTAAACAATTAATCTCATTTCACAGTAAAACCTAAATCGAAGAATACACACCTCATCAACTGCCATTCAGCTACCTGCACAAGTGTGCAAAATCTGCCAAAGAAAAGATGGTTTATTTTAGTGGCATGCTAAAATCATCTTGCAGACTCTCCGATGAAGAAAAAAATTACACATATACATACGTAGGTTGAAGTAAAATAATGGAAATAACTAAGCCTTATTTTTCTCATTGCTTGAATTATGCAATAACATGTCTTCAAGTGTAATTTTTTATATGTTGAGTTAAAACATCTTTTGCGGTCTCTGTCTATAGACTCATGTTGGCTGCATAACAGGAACTGACCATTGCTCTGCATAAGCACGTGTGGATCAGCTCAAAGCAAATCCCTTCCTCTTCACCATGGCAGGGGCTTATGATGCCACTGTGTCACATATGTTTCCAATTAATCTCCTGCTACGCTATCTGATTGAATTACACAATCACTGAAATGTTTTAAAGGCTTAACTAATTTGAAGCATAGCCATAGGTTAAATGCTGTTGAACCATCAAACTTGAAATATATGTTTAACATAAACAAATCATTTCACAGATACAAGCATGGTTAATGGGGTGCCATAATAAAGAAGGCAGATGCCTTTGTCTTATTTTGTTCTTATACCCAAAACATTATGGTGCTTATTTTTTAATACTAAAAATAAGGTACAAGAAGAAATTTCCATTTATTACAGTATAGACAAACAATCTGAATAATTCAGGCTGTATTTACAGAGCACAAAGTGAGGTTCAGATTTCATAAATATTCATGATTAGTGTGGGGAAGCAGTCTAGATAATTCAGAAACCACCCTATCCCTGCATGGTTCAATTTGCTAGTCTAGAGAGAACCAATTTACTAGATAATTATGACATCTCCACTTCACCACTAAGTACAGAACCAAAGGGGAGAAAATATCTCCTTATTTTTTATCTTAATTCAGATCATTGTTGCAATTTGATGATGTGAGATTGTATGGATTCATTCATAGAACAGATTCACTCTTCAAATTCCTGGTTGTTTTAGTTAGCTTTTTGATCATGGCGAGCAAAAGATATAACAAGAAAAATTATAGGAGGAAAAGTTTAGTTTATCTTATGGTTTCAGAGGTCTCAGTCCATGGTCAGCTGACTCTATAGCTCTGGGTCCAAGATGAGGCAGAACATCATGGTGGAATGGCATGGAGGAGGAAAGTAGCTCAGGACACGGCCACCAGAAAGCAGAGAGACTGAGTGTTCTGCTTGACAGGGACAAAATATAAACCCCAAAGCATGCCCCCAGTAACCTATTTCCTCCAGCTACAACCCAATTGCCTACAGTTAATCTAGATCAGTGGGTTAATCCACTAATTAGGTTACACCTCTCATAATCTAATCATTTCACATCTGAAATTCTTGGGTTGTCTCCCACATAAAGTATTTGGGTGTGACTTTTTTTCCCTTCTTATTCTCACTTTGCATACTTGACAAGGACAGTGTTCATGAGAGATGGCCCTTATGTTTTAACTCCCTGTGATTTCCTTCAATTAGGTGATGTGAGCACCCTATGAAACTGTTAGATGGCAATGGCTTTTTCTACATTGGGATATGAATGGCTTCCTTTGCAAGGACATTCCAGAAAAACAAGTCAGCTTATAATTGTAAACCTGACTGAGAAGGAAATTACAGAGCAGCATCTTAGATTTAGGTAAAAAAAAAAAATCTTTTTAAAAATGTTGTCCTTCATGTTACCTCTACTGTGTCTTATAAAAAATTCTCTATCAGCTGCTTGAAAACAGTTATACTTGAGAAAATACAATGAGAAATCTTTGGAGAATAATCAAAAGAAAGGCAATTTTTAATCTGGTAATTAAGAGTAAGAGTTATGAGGGCAGTTCTCAAATTCAGACCTCATGCTTTGTTTGTAGCATATCAATGAACAGTCACTTCAAATGGAAACCTTGCGTTCCTAGAAGCCCTCAGTTCTGTTGGACTTTTCTTCCAGTCTTTGCATGTCTCACAAGCACAGAGCCCCATCTCTAGTTTCATTCAATATAATAATTTATATTCCCAGCAACAGTGTGCAAGGCTTTTTGTTTGTCCAGAGGCTGTTATCACAGCAGAACAAAACTGGACAGCCTGATCTTTTCAAGGGTAAGGGTTCCCTGTATAAAGTGTCAGCAAAACTGACAGAAGTTCAGGGACAGCATCAAGCCTTGCTCTCTGTTTCCATGATGGGGTGGCAGAACATTGTTATTACAGGAGCTCATCTGGCTGAACCTTTAATACCCTATTTCCTTGCTTATTTGTCTCGCCTTCACATCTTCAACCATGACTAGAACAGGGCTTCCTAGCAGACTAGTAAGAAGGGCATTTGTTTGGTTTCTGCAAAATAATGACAGAGGAGTGAGTATGGGGCAGGGGGCTAGGGACAAAAGGCAAGATCAGAAAGGAACAGGGTGAAAACTACTGGGGAACTAAACTAGAGCAGGATGTTCTAGCACCTGGATGACTTTGGCAGCTATTAGGTATTCTACGCAGGTAGGGTTTGTACTCATGGAGAGCTCCTAGGGGGCAGGACTGTGTCTCCTTGACATTTGCAAACATTGTGCCTGGATCTAGTAAAAGGAAGTTAAATATCCAACTGCCCACCTTTCCTCTTATTATCACCTTTCTTTTTCTCCTCCTCAAGAGCAGAGAAATTACTCTTGTATTTAGTCTGAGTTTATAGCATTGACTAGGCCATATTGATTGCAGATGGGGGTCACCAGCCATACTCATCTGTGGAATAGGAAGCTAAGTGAACCAAGAACAGTGAGCTCTAACAGAAACACCAGGAGCAATCAAGAGTCAATGGCTTGGAGCCTCGTAGATAAATATTTCAAACAATAGCAAGCAATAGACTTATGTTTGCCGGATCTGGACTTCTGGTCAAGTACATGAAATTGCTGACTGAAATATATCCAGACTATATAGATGATCTTTTATATGGAAAGATCAACTTCAAAAATATTTTTTAAAGTTCTTGGGCTTGTTTCTAATATACATATGGATGCCTGAAACAAATATGTTATTAAGGTTTTATTTCATTCATTAAAATGTTTATCAAGAGCCTTTATGTTTATTCATTTACTTCCTCATCTGTGCAGAACCGAATGATGTGCATACTCAGAAATACTCTGCAGAGACATTAAGAGAGAAGCTGATCCCATCCTCAGTCGGAGCTGGCTTCATAGTGGTGCCTCTATGCATACACAGTGCTTATGCTTAACAGGATCTACACAGCGTGGTGCTCTGTTGTCACTACCTGGAAATTCTCATATATTTTTATTTTGAACAAGGGGACTTGTAAAATATTTTCCAGTGAACTCCACAAATTACGTAGCTGGTCCTGTCCTCTGAATCAGGGTAAGTACGGAGATATCAGGTAAGACTGTGTGAGTGTCAAGAGACTACAGTCCAAACATTCTTTAAAAAGGCAACAAATAGTAAGGACATGTACTGGCGGCCATGGGGGTTATCTTGAACCTCAGTATGCTAAGGAAGTAGCCACAGGGATTTAGCTGTCAGGCAAGCAGTCTATGAGAAGTGAAAACCAGAAAGGCAATAGAAAGTCCTACCCCAGGAAAATCCAAACTCCTGAATATGTGATCTTGCATTTTTTAAAAATTAAAATATAAAGAAAACAAAGATCCATGTTTAATTCACACCCCCCAATACTTCACCCAAAATATTTTAGTATATAAATCTAAAAGATAAAGATTCTTCTAAAAATACAATTTTATTATTTTTATACTCTAAAAATCAACAACATTTCAAAAAATTATCTAATCTTCTCTTTATGTTCAAATGTCGCAAAGATTTTCTTAAAAATAGTTACTTTGTTAAACTAGGATCCAAACGAGTCTTGCATTTACTTGGTATTTGTTACTTACATCTCTTTTGAATCTATTATATTATCTCTTCCCTCCATTTTTTCATGCTTTTTATTTGTGGAAGTTTCTGGGTTATGTATCTTAAACAATCGCCCCAATGTAGAATCGGCTGATTGTATCCCCACAGAGCTGTTACCATGTCCTCTTATCCCCAGAATTTTCATGTTAACTGGTTTTAGATTTAGAGGAAAGATTAAATTGAATTGAATTTGAGGACAAAGGGATTGCATCAGTGGTGTTGCATATTTTCCTTCCATTTTATTAAGGTATAATTAACAAATAAAGTGTACAACATGATATTTTGATATACATGCACATTATGAAATGATTACCATAGTCAAGCTAATTAACATATCCATCACCTCACATAGTTACCATTTTGTATGTAGTCACAAAGAATATTTACGATCTTTGTGTGGTTAAAAACATTTCAGATCTTCTCTTCTAAAATATTTAAAATATCCAACATGGTATTATTACCCATAAAAACAATTCTCTACATTGTCTCAAGAACTTATTGGTCCTACATAACTAAAATTTTGTACCCTTTGACCAACATCTGCCCAAACCTACAGACCCTGGAAATGACTATTCTACTCTCTGTTTATATAAGATTAAATTTTAAGTTGAACATAGAAGTGAGATCATGCAGTATTCTTCTTTCTGTGCCTGCACTATTTCACTTAGCTTACTATCCTTCGGTTTCACCCATGTAATCACAAAAGATGAGATTTCCTTCTTTTTAGGTCAGTGTGTGAGTGTGTGTGTGTGTGCACACGTGCATGTGTGTGTGTGTGTTTGTTTTGTATCATTCTTTATCTATTCATCTATCAATGATGGACACTTGGATAGTTTCCATATTTTGAATATAATGAATAATGCTGAACAGTATTACTTCAGATATTGATTTCATTTCCTTTGAATATATAACCAGAAGAGAGGTTTCTGATCAACTGATAGTTCATCGTCAATTTTTGAGGAACTTTTGTACCATTTTCCACAATGGCTATAATAGTTTATATTCAGAACAGCAGTCTGCAAGGGTTTTCTTTTTTCTACATCTTCACCAATACTTGCTTTCTTTTTCTTTTTAATAATAAGCATTATAACCTGTTTGCGGTAGTATTTTGTCATAGTTTTATTTAGTGATGTAGAACATTTTTTCATATACTTGTTGACCATTTATATGTGTTCTTTTGAAAAACAATCTATTTAGATCCTTTACCATTTTGAATCAAGTTATTTGTTTTCTTGTTTTGAATTGTTTGAGTTTCTTATATATTTTGGGTATTAACCCCTCATTAGATGTAGGCTTTTCAAATGTTTTCTCACAATCTATAGGTTGTCTCTTCTTCCTGTTTATTGTGTCCATTGATGTGCAGAAACTGTAGTTTGATGTAATTCCAGTTGTCTATATCTGCTCTGTTGCTTGCACTTTTAGAATCAGGGACAAGAAATAATTGCCCAGACTAATGTTATGGAACTTTACAGCTATGTTTGCTACTAGCAGTTTTATTTTATTTTATTGTTTTATTTATTTATATTGCAGGCCTTATATTTACAACTATAAACAATTTGGAGTTATTTTTGTATATGGTATGTGATGATAGTCTAATATCATTTTTATATGTGGATATTCAGTTTTCCTATTCTATTTTTTTAAATTTTTTGTTTTAGTTATACATGACAGTAGAATGCACTTATACACTCCAGTCTTCCTATTCTTTATCAAAGAGATTTTTCTTTTGCCAGTTATATTCTTGGCACTTTCATCTAAGATGAGTTAATCAGACCTGTATGGGTTTGTTTCTGGTCTTTCTGTCCTATTCCATTTTTTTGATATGTCTGTTTTTATGCCGGTGCATTCTGTGTTGATAACTATAGCTCAGTAGTATATTTTGAAATCAGATAATGTGATGCCTCCAGCTCTATTCTTTTTGCTGAAGATTGTTTTGACTATTTATAGTCTTTAGTGGTTCCATATTTAGTTTAGGTTTTTTAAAAATTTCTATGAAAAATATCATTAGAATTTTTATAGGGATTCCACTGCATATGTATATTGCTTTGCATAGTACAGATATTTTAACAGTAAAAATTCCAATCCATGAATACAGGATGTCTTTCCATTTATTCATATATTCTTCAATTTATTTTGTCAGTGTGGTATAATTTTTAGCATGCTGACTTTCCTTCCTTGTTTAGATTTACTCCTGTCTCACTTCATTATATTGTAAATAAGGTTGCTTTTTCAATTTCTTTTTTGAATACTTCATTGTTAATTTATAGAAAAGTTATCGATTTTTGTATGCTAAAACTTTAATGAATTCATTTTTCAGTTCTAATTTGTGTGTGTATGTGTGTGTGTGTGTGTGTGTGTGTGTGTGTATGTGTGTTCTTTAGGCTTTCCATATATAAGATCATGTTGTCAGCAAACAATTTCACTTCTTCCTTTTCCTTTGGATGCCTTTATATCTTTTTCTTATCTAATTGCTTGGGCTATGACCTCCAGTGCTATGTGAAGTGGCAAGATGACTGTCCTTATCTGGTTCTTAACCTTAGAAAAAGAGCTTTCATCTCTTCACTATTGACTATGGTGTTAGTTATGGGTTTGTCATATGTGGCCTTTATTTTGCTGAGGTACATTCCTTCTGGTTTCTAATATGTTAAGATTTTATCATAAAAAATATATGGAATTGTGTCAACTGCTTTTCTGCATCTACTAAGATCACAGTGTGTTATTTTTAGTCTGTAGCTTTGTATGTGCTGAAACATCCTTACGTTTCAGAAATAAATCTCATTTGATTATGTGAAAAATTGTTTTACTGTACCATAGAATTGGGCTGGCTAGCATTTTGTTGAAGATTTCTGCATCTACATTCATCAGGGATATTGTCCTATAGTTTTCTTCACTCTGTGGTTTTCTTTTTTCTTGTGGTGTTCTTATATTTTCCCCCTCTGACTTTGTGTTAGGATAATGATGGTCTTATAAAATCACTTTGGAAGAATTCATTTCTTTTCAATTTTATGAAAGAGTTTGATAAAGTTTGAGGTTGAAATATGTTCTTTTTTATATGTTTGTTAGGATTTAGCTATGAAGTTGTCAGGGAATGAAATTTTTTGGCAGAAAAAATTTTGTTATTTATTCAATCTCTTTTTTCATTATTAGTCTGTACAGATTTTCTATTTTTTTATGACTTAGTCTTGGTAGGTTATAATCTTATTAGAATGTAATCATTGCTTCTAATTTATCCAATATGTTGGTGTTTAATTGTTTATAGCTGTTTCTTATGATTATTTGTATTTCTGTTTTGTGCTATAATATATGCTATATTGATTATGATTTTGTTTGAATGTTTTATCTTTTTTTCTTAGTGCAACTAAAGGTTTATCTTCCCCTTAACTATTTCAATAATATTTTATATTGTATTTCTAGTCTCTATTGGATTTACTTCAGCTCTGATTTTTATTATTATTTCCTTCCTTCTGCTAACTTTTGTATTAGTTTAGTCTTGTTTTTCTGATTTCTTGAGGTGTAAGTGGTAGGCTTTTTATATGAGACTTTCTTCTTTTTTGATGTAGATATCATTGCCATAAACTTCCCTCTTAGCAGTGCTTTTACAGCACCCACAAATTTGTTGTGCTGCATTTTTGTTTTCACTTATCTCACAATATCTTTAAAGTTCTCTTGTCACTTATTCATTGATCCATTAGTCATTTGGGAGCATGCAATTTCATTTTCATTTGAATTCCCCAAAATTCCTGCTGTTACTGATTTGTAGTTTTATACCATCATAGTCAGAAAAGATAATTTATATGATTCCAATCTTTTTCAATGTGTTTATACTTACATTGTGGTATAATTGTAGATCTATTATTTAGAACATTCTTTGTGCATTTGAAAAGTCTACTGCTGCTGCATGGAACATTCCATATATATCTGTGAGGTACTTTTGGTGCATAATGTAGATCAAGTTCAATTCTTTGTGCTTCCTTGATTTTTTTGCCTGGATGTTCTGTCCCTTGCTATAAGTGAGGTATTGATGACCTCTGATATTATGGAATTGCAGTCTATCTATCCCTTCACAACTATGAATATTTGCCTTTATATTTGGGTGCTCTGATGTCAAACACATATATATTTACAATTGTTATATCTTCTTGATGTACTTTCCTCTTTATCATTCTATAATGACCTGTTTTTTTTATGTTTTTTGACATGAAGTTCCTTTCTTACTGATTCAAGTATAGCTACCCCTTCTTTTTTGGTTTCCATTATCATGGAATATATTTTTCTATCCCTTCGCTTCCAATTTATGTATTTCCTTAAGGGTTAAGTGACTTTCTGATAAAAAGCATATACTTGAGCCTTATTATTTTATCCTTTTAGTTATTATTTTTGATTGAATCATTTAATCTATTTACAACTAAGGTAAGATAAGTAAAAACTTATTATTAACATTTTTGTTAATTGTTCTCTGATTGTTTTATAGGTCTTTCATTCTTTTCTTCCCTTCTTGATGTCTTCCTTTGTGGTCGGATGATTTTCTCTAGTGGTATGCTTTGATTCCTTACTTTCATATTTTACATATATACTAGAGATTGTGTGTGTGTGTGTGTGTGTGTGTGTGTGTGTGTATGTGTGTGAGTGATTACAGGCTATTGAAAGCTGATAGCAACTTAACTTTGAATAAAAAATTATTGTACCTATAATAAGTCATTTTTAATCCTTTTGTCTTTTAACTCGTCCAGTAAAAAGTATTACCACCATTAGCATCTTAAGAGTATTTTGAATTTGATTATATTCTCATTTTACAGTAAGTTTTATTTTTTCATAATTTTTTCTTATTGTTATTTAGAAAGATTTCATTTTGACATAAAATATCCCCTTTAGTTAGTCAAGTCTAGTGGTCAACTCCTCTCACTTTTGTTTGTCTGGGAAAGTATCTTGCCTTCTTCATTTCAGAAGTATAGCATTATTGATTAGGAGGGGTTTTTTTTCTTTTTCTTTTTTTTTCACTCAGTATTTTGAACATATGTTCTTTCTTGGCCTGCAAGATTTCTGCTGAGAAATCCACAGATAATTTTATGAGAGTTTTCTTGTTTGGAGCCTGAGGCTTTCCTGGAGTCTGAGGCCACAAGGGCTGGCCTGGAGCCTTTGGCCTTGGGAGTTAGCCCAGAGTCTGGGGAAAGCCTGCAGACTGAATTTATAGGAGCTTGCCTGGTTCCTGGTTTTCTAGGGGAATACTATTGTTGGGATCCATGCAAAGTTCAGTGTTCATTTCATTCCTTCTTCCAAGACGCAGGCATCTCTCTGAGCTGTGGCTGTGCAGGCCTAGAGGACATATGTCATAGGTGTTGTGAAACTGTTCTTCCTGCCTTTTGAAATGCATCTTTGTTTCTGTGCTACATTCTGTTGCCACAATCTCTCACCCAGACTCCTTCCTTACCTCTTGTGATTTTTGCACAAGGATGATTTTTCAAATTGGCGTTTCTGTGAGATAATAACTGCTGGAAACTTCCATTCTGCCATCTTGCTGACATCATGTAGAAATTTCCCCTTTAAAAAAAAGTTACATCTGAAGACAGAATATCTGAATTTTTCACTGTGAGCACTGTTAGAATTGGGTTGGATGTTGCTGCTTGGTCCATTCATTTTAGTTTTTCCCTGGCTGTGTAAGAGTTTTAGTGGCCATGAATTATTATTTGTTTGACATATTGTTTCATTAGAAGTTGTGGAATAATATGTTTATATTCTATCATTTTTTCCTGCTCTTAATAGCTCAAATTCTTCAGTATAAAAGAATTTTCTTTCATTAGCTCTTCATTTATCATAAAATGTAGATCATATAGCAAAGTCAGTATACGTACTTCATTCTTCTACTCCAACTTTTTTTTTAGCCAGTTTTTAGAATAATAGTTGGTACCTTAGCAATATCACTAGTGTTGATCAATGAGGGGTTTTGTTTTTGTTTATGCAAATATATACTCATGGACTTTTAAAATATTTGACTTTTTATATTTACTGTGGACATCACATTGTTGATGTTCCATTGACTCATCTATTGATAATGGGCACGCCTCAAATAGGCTCTTGCCTCCCTTTGACATTTCCCTAAAAATCATATACATTTATCCCTTTCTAAAATAACAAAATATGTCAAATTCACCTTGTATCTTTTCTGCCCTGGACCTGGGGCAGAATCTATTTCTTCAAGAATCATTATTTTTATGGGAATGGTCATTATAGACCTTAGTCTATTTTCCTCTTTTGTACTTTTCTCTCCTTTTGATAGAAGCCAATGGTGACAGACTGATTTAGTGTCTATGATGTATAAATATATTAGTCTCCTGTGCATTACTATAGTAAAATACCTGAGTCTGGGAAACTCTATTAATAAAAGAGACTTATTTTGGCACTCAATTCTGAAAGTTCAAGTGCAATCACACAAAGGGGTGATAGCTGGCAAGGTCCTGAGGCAATATAGAGGATCCTGTGGCAAGAGAAAGGAGCATATATATTTGTGACTCTTCTAGTCTCCCTCTTCTTATAAGGCCACCAGTATTATGCCATGGGGGCGTCATTCTGTTGACCTTATCACCTCCCTAAATCTCAACCTCCAACCACCATACTCAGATTAAGCTTCTCTCTTAATACTTCACAAAGATTAAATTTCAACACATGAACACTTGGGGATACTATAACAGTGAATATTTCATTGGCAACATTTTGGTTACAGGGTCAGAGTACCCTCTTCAATTGTAAATTCAGCAAATCCTGCCAAGGTATATTAAATAGATATGGTATGTTTTGCTGCAATAGGCTTAATACACCGGTAGTATATTTCTAGCTAATGCTACAAATCCATTGTGGGTTGAAGGAGTAAACTTCAGGCACCACCACATTTTATTGCACCCTTTGAAATACAAAGCTCCTCATTTACCTAAGTGGGGATAAAGTAGTGGAGGGTCTCACATTGCTAATTTAATAACTTAGCAATGAAGTGGTTCAGTTTACTTCAACTCACATTGCTTTACGTGAGTGCTATGTAACTCCACCCAACTGCGAGAGTGTCAGGATGCTTAATCCTCACACAAGTACAGAAGAGGAGAATTGGATAAGGACAAGAACTAGAAGTCCCCAACATAGAAAAGGTAATTTCAGCTGAGCTTTGACACATTTTCATTGACTCACACCAACCATCAGAGAAGAGGTGGAAATCTACTCAAAGGTGCAAAGCAATCTCTGTCAATACACCAAGGTTGCAGTGGGATAAATATAAGCAAGAAAATTAGTTTCCTATTAGTTGGGTCATGTTGGATAAATCACTTAAACTCTTTTAACTATATTTTTCTCTTTAAAAACTAAGGTATTAAGACAAATGTTATTTAATTATTTCTTTAGCAGTCAGTCACTTTTTTAAAAAAATGAAATTATGTATAAGCCACTTAGCAAAGTACGTATCTGAAATGCTCAGGTCCAGAAGTGTTTTAGATTTTATATCCTTTTGGATTTTTGGAATATTTGAATAAACATAATGAGATATCTTGGGTGTGGGACCCAAATCTAAACATGAAATTCATTTATATTTTGTATGCATCTCACACATAGTTTGAAGGTAATTGTATAAAATATTTTAAATGTGTCTATATTTAAACTGCAACTTGTCATATGATATCAGCTGTGAAATTTTCCACATGTATTATCTTGTTGGTGATCAAAAAGTTTCAGATGCAGCATTTTGGATTTCAGATTTTTGTATTGGAGATCCTAATATGTGCAAGCCTAAGAGTGAAGTTCAGAGGATTGACAGTTTAGACTTCAAATAATTCTCCTTTCCTGAGAGTTTATACTCCAAGTATTTCTCCTTTTCATTCTTTTTACCATTCAGTGGCTCTTGAGGCAGTGTCACCAGAAAAATTAATTTCTTATACACCCTGGATTAGGATTCTTGATTTCTTGACTTCTAATCCTTAAGACAGTTCTCACATTTTTAAACTGCATAAGGAAGTATTCTCAGAGACTCAGAAGAAGGTACTTGTACCCACATTAAAGTTAATCAAATGGAGTCATTTTAATTTACTTGTGTTTTTGCATTCTATAGACAAGAGGTGATGGTGAGATGCTAATTTCCCAAGACTTTGTCTATTCAGAGAAGGTCTGAGGAACTGAAATAATTTGACAATAAGAAATTTTGGTGGGGATTTCCTGTGAGATTCCACATCTTATGGATTGTCTAAGCCAAGGAACCCAATAGCTTTGGATCAGTTGTCCTGGCTACTTGGAGAAAATTTACAAACAAAATTTTATCCATCAACTAATGTACTACTTACCTAACTTTCAGTCATTCCCCATATATAGAATGAACAAGAGAGACACAGGAGGGATAGCTTTTTAAAAAAGATCTTTTGTTTTAGTCTCTTATGTTCTGCACATACTTCAGTGGCAAAGCAAAACTTTATGCAAAGTGATATGCACTATATCAATAAAGGGTTTCCCAATAAATGTTCAATGTAATTAATGATTTATTATTTATTATTTTGTGACACATTTTCACCACAGTGAACAAGATTACAGCTGAAATTCAGATTCTTGGTGTAAGTACTGATAAATAAATGTGAAACAATGTTTTGATTATGGACTTTTATTATTATTACTTATTATTACTCACATTCATAATTATGACTGAAGAAAGCTGATAATGTAATTTAGCAGCTCTGGAAGGTAAGAACTATCTCATGAAAATTTCTTGATCTTAAATACATGACAAATAAGATGGTAATATTCACTCATAGCCACCACCCATTCATGTTGCCCTATCTTTTTATCCTAAACTGCTACAGCATTTTATCCATATAAGACATAGGGAGAGTAAGAAGACTCCTGGCAACAAAGAAAAAGCTAGTGCCCTTTCTCTTTCAGTACTCTTTCTGTACCTCCAAGGATAAATAAGAGCATGAGGTAATAAACTGGTATATATGGCCTGAAAATTTACTTTTTACCAAAGAATGTTACAAGGTGTAAAATCTTGCCTGACTCACGAACTACTGATTTTGAAGGATTTGAATGGGAATATATGACAACATTGTCAAAACAATACCACTTACCAGGACCTCTGCTTTATAGAAGACATTTCTTCCAAATTAAATATTAATTTTTTTCCTTTGAAATTTATTTCAGTTGTCCAAATCTTTTCAACTTGTTTTGACGCTCTATGTCCTTAGTAATCCTCTAAATCTTTCTCACAACAATTACAAAATTCCCATTTTATAGAAATATTCTTTTTCTGAATTTTTCTTCATTACATAGGATAAGTTCTTACAAATTTATTTTTCAATCATTTACTGATTTTATTTCATAATACTCTATATTTTTATTTTTCTTTGCTTTATTTACTGTCTTTAGTCTTGTTCAATAAAATAGTCATCGGACTCTTATTCATTTTAAAAACAATTCTATAGGTCTATATTATCACATTTAAGTAAACGAGTTTTACATTTCTTACAATATTTCAAAAGAAAAGAAGAAAATGCTTTTAAATTATTAAATTTCTTGTCAAAATGCTTTAAAATTCTCTGTTTTTATTTATCAGATATTTTTAATTGAAGCTGTCTCTTAGAAAATAAATCCCTTATGAAGAAAATGTTGAATTCCCCTTTTATCTATACATTAAATAGCTTATGCATTTTTTATCCCTTTAATTTTAGATGCCAATATTTTACCTCTTGGGTACTTTCTGTGTACAAGATTCATAACAAGAACAATGCTTATTCTGCAGTTCTCTATATAAAGGTGAGTAACGACTCAAAAATGATTACAAGCTAATGATCAAAGTCTAATGTAAGTTGTTGTGCTACAAAGTGGATAATAACATATTTGGCAGGCCATGCATGACCAAGTTTCTTTACAATCTCGATGATGTGATAAGAACACGAAAGTGTGTATATTGAACAGCTTTCCTTTGTTATAATAAGGTACTGGACACAGACTACTTATGAAGTAGAGAGGTTTATTTAGTTTACACTTAGGGAGATTCAAAACCCACTATCAGGCATTACTGGGGGTCTTGATTCTGGTGAGGGCAGCAGACTGTGACCCGTCATGACAGAAGCACAGGTGGGAGCCAATGGTTACATTTTATGTAGTTCCTTTTCTCTCTAACTTACATATGTAAGAAAGAACATATGTGACCCTTGACTTTCTCTTTTATTGCACTCAACATGATGCTCTCTAGTTCCATCAATTTTCCTGAAAATGATATAATGTCATTCTTCTTTATAGAATGCCATGTGTCTGTACAACACATTTCATTTATCCATTCATTTGTTGATGGACACCTAGCCTATCTCATAAACTTAGTTATTGTGAATTGTGCCACTAGAAACATGGGTATGCATGGATTGCTATATAATATATTGATTTTAATACTTTTGGGGGAAAAAAAACCTGAGAGGAAGTCATTCCTTGTCAGTGAAGGAAACTCCATACTGATTTCCATAGTGGTTGCACTAATTTGCAATTCCACCATCATTGTGTAAGTATTCTTTTTTCCCCACATTCTCACCAGCATTTATTATAACTTGTATTTGGTGGTTGCTGTTCTAACTGGAGTGAGTTGAAATCTCAATGTAGTTTTGATTTGCATTTCCATGATTGCTAAAAACATTCATATATTTGTTGACCATTTGAATTTTTTCTTTTGAAAAATGTCTTCTTAGTTCATTTGTCCATTTATTAATTAGGTTGCTTTTTGTGTGGAAGTTTTTGATTTCTTTATGTATTCTGTATGTTAATCCTCTTTCAGAAGAATATCTGGTACAGATTCTCTCACATTCTGTAGGTTCTCTCTTCACACTCTTGTTTTTGTTTTTCTGTGCAGAAGCTTTTTCATTGGATGCCATCCCATTTATTAATTCTTGGTATTATTTTCCTGAGCTCCAAAAGTCCTATTGAGGAAGGCATTGCCTGCACTTTTATGTTGGAGTGAGTAAATAACGTTTAACAATTTTTTTTTGTTCTCAAAGATGTAGTAAACCAGAATGACATTAGTACCACATGGTATAATTGGCCTTGCTGGTACACATGCACATAGTCATAGCTGAGAAACCAGAGCCTGTGGCAGTGTCACCTTAAAGCCTGATTGACAGAGTACAATATTAAATTTCTTTTGGAAGAAGAATATATGCTCTTTCATATTAAAGCCCTTAAATCACTTATCCCTCTCCAAAAAACCCATCATGGATCCATATCTCCTAATTCCTAGGTCACAGAACTATCTTCCATTGGAAATAAAGATCAAATATTAGAAACAATAAAGACTAATATTTGTTTGAGCCCCTATCTTAATTAAGCAATGATTTATAAGGAGAAGAAATGAAGAATCTTTGAGTGATTATCATATACCAGTTATTAATCTACACATATGGATATAAACAATTGTTATTTAAATATTGAAATTCTCTTTAAAATAGATATTACAAGTCAGTAAACTGAGGCTTAGACAAATAACTTCGTTAACATTTCTTGAGTGCAACTTACACAAAGGGAATTGTGTTAAGTGCCTGTCATTTCCATCGACACTAAGTGCATTCTTGCTTTAAGTTGAATTCTTCCAACTCTAGGAAGGAGGTGTTATTATTATGCCCATTTTAAAGCTAAGGAGACTGACTTAAATAGGTTAAGTAACTTTTCCAATTTAAGATGTGGTGTGTGTAATGCTTCATTCTGGAGTTAATTCAAGAGTCTCATTGTTTTGTGGGCTGAATATAAGTTAGCAGAGAAAAATCCATCTTCTAGTTAAAAGTTCTCCATTATCAATGAACCCTAACAGGACAGAAGGATTCAGAGACTTCTCCGGAAGGAAGAGACTAGGGAGGAAAAATATAGAAAGGCCTCCTTTCTCTGGCATAGGTTGTTTCCTTCACACTTACCCATGTGAGGCTGAGTGTGTGGTCCCATCTTACAAGGGAAAAAGCTATCAGAAGGCTGACAAATTTTCAAGGTGGCAGCCTGGGTTTCAGAGACAGAGCACATCTGCAGGGGTTTGATGACATGAATTAGGATAAGCTCAAATCATAATGGTTGAAAGACTTGCACAGGTTTGAGAATCTCCTGAGTCTCAAGAACTGGGCTAGGTCATCTGATAATGAGAGAACTTTTACCCAGTCAAGTTTCTTGTCTTTGTAACTCTAGCTGGGAAACCATTTAAATGGGGCATCTCTGCTAATAACAAGGTCTAGCCTTCACTCCAGGACACTAGCACAGTGCACATGGCCCAGTTCTGCTCTCCATTCTTCGAATCACTGAATCTGCTGCTTATTCGCCTCTTCGTTCATGTAGGAACATTGCCAGAGTCAAGTTTGTCACCCTTTAAGCATGCTTCAGTCTTGGATTATTTCTGGTCTGGTATACCTAACTTCCTGCACTCCTTTGCAGCTCTCTCTGACCCTCAGAAAATCCATACACAAGATACATCATCTCTCTCAATCTTCTTGTTCTCCCAGAGGTTAAAATTATAATGCCTATATTACTGTGTAGAGAAAAATTCTGTAAGTATGTGAAAGAGCTTTGAAAAATTTTCAGGCACTAAGCACATCTACTCATTATCCTCAGTACCTCACATCACATGGCCATGCTGCTAGGAACAACAGTAGTGACTACTAAGACCACATTATTTAAATTTAGGAAAGAGGAACTGATATTTATTTAATGGCGCAAGTACAAGGGGCTTTTCATCCTCTAGGGATGTAGAGAGAGTTCCAATCTGCAAGGTAAATTAAGGCATAATTGCACCTCAGGAAATAAGCTATAACCTACAAACAACAGGATTAGCAACTATCATGTTGCCCTATTCCTCCCATCCACGTGGTGTTATGGCCTAGCTTCCAGTAGCCACGTTCATGAGGAGAGGGGCCCCTGCTCCCTACACACATACCCAGTTGGTTGGTACAATGAGGAGAACATATTATAAGCTGAACCAATTTGATTTCCTTCATTGTAACCTGGTTTCTGCATTTTGAAGATCTCTTCAGTGCGAGGTCATATTGACAGCACCCACTAGCTTGTCACCACACCGTCATAGGACCTCAGTCTCTGCTTCATGGCCTTCTCCTCCGTTTATGTCATCTGTTCTGTAAGCAAGTAGTTGAAGTTAATCTTGGGGAAAAAGTAAAAGTTCTTTTTGTATTTTTTGACTGAAAATGACTCTGTTTTGGAGAGCATCATTAAATTAATGGGGACAAAATTTGCAAAACAGTTTTCATGTGCTTCTGTAACTGAACAGACCTTTTGAATACAGTTGCTTCCTGAAATATTATCCTAGGGAACCCTTTCCCATTGCCACTTATGCCCTTGCAGCTGGAGTACCCAAATTCCTCTTAGGGATGGTGCCCTCAGGCCCCCAGAGCTTTGGATTCTTATATCATACAACATACTGCATACCCTTAAGGCCTCAGTGAACCTAGAGTGATCCTTAGTTCTGCATACATGGGGAAATATCCTTTCCAATAGAAACTGGACATAATTCCTACATATGGGTAGTAGTTTTGAGTACCAACTGATGTGTAATAAAGCAAACTTGCTGGTTTAAAATAATTATCATTTCTTAAGCATCTGTGGGCCAAGAGTTGAGGCAATCCCTTAATGGGAATTTATTTTAATCTATATGATGTTGGCTGAATTTATTGTGCTGGGTGATCATCTGGAACTGTTCTCTCACTCTTCAAAGCCTCTTTCCATATAGCCTTTGTGTGTGTGTGTGGTGGGGAGGGGGTACCTGGGATTGAACCCAAAAGCACTTGGCCACTGAGCCACATCCCCAGCCCTATTTTTTTTTTTTTTGTATTTTACTTAGAGACAGGTTCTCACTGAGTTGCTTAGCACCTTGCTGCTGCTGAGGCTGGCTTTGAACTCACGATCCTCCTGCCTCAGGCTTCCGAGCCACTGAGATGACCGGCATGCACCACCATGCCCAGCCGTATAGCCTTTTGTATTAGTTTGTTTGGTGTTGCTATAATAAAACATCTCCATCTGGATACTTCATAAAAGAGGTTTATTTAGCTCACAGTTCTGGAGGTCTAAGAGCTTTGGTGCTGTCATTCTGGCCAGAGCCCTGTGACTGCATCACAACATGGCTAAAATGGGGACAGGGAAGCTGCCACGTGTAGAAAAGGCCAAACGTATGTTGGACTTGCTTTATGAAAACCTGCTCTCATGAGAACTCACTCACTCTAGGAAACCAGCATGAATCCTTTCTGAGGGGGTGTCCCACAACCTAATTACCTTCTACTAGTCCTCCCTTTAAAGGTTCTACCACTTCATCTTTGCCCCACTGAGGACCAAGCTTTTAGCACATGGTCTTTTGGGGGATATACTAAATTTGTTTGCACCTGTATTTATTTACTGTTCTAGATTGAGCTTTCTCACAACACCGTGGCCAGTCTCCATGATGGATTTTCTCAAGAAGGAGACGGCAGAAGCTGACATACCTCTTACAAACTGGGTTCAGAAGTCCCTGCACTTCACTATCACCATGTTCTATGAGTCAACACAGGCCTCAAAGCCAGACCAGTTTCAAAGTTGGTGGAAAGAGACTTAATGTAGTAATGTAGGGAGTGCCATGTGTACCTGGAAGGGACAGAGTGGTTGGTTGGTGGCCATATTTAGACACTACTGCCATAATAAACAGGCACCACACTAACCTCCCCACCACCCTCACCCGCCTCTCACTGCCAAGGCAGGCACTAAACATGCTTTCCTTGCAGCAATTTAGCCCTTCTATGAAAATCAATGAAGGAAAGAAATACCAGTGCTTGTGTGTTCGATATTGACATCAGCATTGTAGTGGCATTACAAACTTCCATATTAGGCGCATGGCTAGAAATTCCATCTACATTTTGGCTCAGCAGATACTTGAAATACCGTAGACCAAGTAATTTACAGTCCTTGTTTCATTAAAGTTTCTTAAACCCCACAAGGGACATATTATTATTCTAATTTTATACATAAGGGCACAGACGCACCAAGTTGAAGTAATGTTCTCCAAGTTATGTAGCTGATAAATAAGCAAGCTGCCATCCACCTTCTTGTCTTTCTAAACCCCAAGACCAGATCCTATAATGACATTATGTTCGACTGCCTTTCATCAAAACAATTAATAAAATGGTCTTTTCTTCATTTATAAAATCTTTGTTGATTTTTTTTTAGAAAAGGAAAAAATACTAATGTATTTTATAGCATCTTTTTAAAAAAGAATTTTGAGCATTATGAATATTTGGCCTTAACTCTGTCAGTAGAAAGATTATTAAAGAATAATCCAGGGCTGGAGATATAGCTCAGTTGGTAGAATGCCTGCCTTGCATGCACAATGCCCTGGGTTCAATCCCCAGCACCACAAAAAAAAAAAAAAAAAAAAAAAAAAGAATAATCCAAAATTTTATTTTCATCAAACTGATCATCTTTAGTCATTTCTATGATACTCTGAAATGTTTAGAATAGGTAGACTTTAGCTAAGCAGAGTCAATAAAATCCATGGTTTCATATCAAAATGTATTTATTGAAGACCTAGAATTTTGTTAGCATGTTGATTAATAGCAAGGGAATATGTATGTGTGGAATATGTATATATATGTGTGTGTGTGTGTGTGTGTGTGTGTGTGTGTGTGTGTATATATTTTACCATGAAGCAGATAAATAAAATGTGTGATCATGTGAAATTAAATAAAGACAGAGATGAAACAAAACAAAAACAATACACCCTGAGCCTTAGAAAGCCTATTAAATATCTATGAGTGGTCAAGACAGGAGATAAATTGTGAACTGAAACAATTTGGCATAGGAAGTTTCTATATATGCAAATGAAATGGAATAGAGAAGGTAAAACCCCCAACATAGCCAGGTGTTCAGTGAGGACTTTGGATACACACTTTTATTGAAAAAAGCAAAAAGTCAAGAATCAGGGGGAGGAAGTTGCCTAAAATTAGCCCGTGTAGTTGGATAGTTCTCAAAATTTCAAGGCCTACTCAAAACACAGCAGAGTCTTCAGATGCAAACACAAGTTGAGCATCCCTAATCCAAAAATCTGAAATCCAAAATATTACAAAATCTAAAACATACTGCTGACTTCATGTCAAAAGTGGAAACTTTATTTCTTGTGCAAAATTATGAAAAAATGTATAACAAAATTACCTTGAGGGTATGTATACAAGGTTGATATAAAACATAAGTGAATTTTATATTTCTACTTGGTCCCAGCCTGAAGATATCTCATTATGTTTATACAAATATACCAGATAATTTTATATGTGCACCATATAATATTAAAAAATCCTAAATCTGTAGTACTTCTGGTCCAAAGCATTTCATGTAAGAAATAATCAATCTGTAGATTTAAATAAAAATTGCTGGGGCAATCTACGGAACACTGCATTTTGGAGGGTCTCTGAAATGATGACAAAGCTTTGTTATCCACTCAAGATTAAAGAGTGGCAGGCACATCTGCATATTTAGGAAGGCAACTCGGGGCTGGTGTAAGGGGTTATAGGGGAAGAAACTTCAGTTTGATACTAACATCATTCCTTACCTTTACCCATTTCTGGCTTTCAGTTAAGAACACCTGCTAGCACTGAACACAGTACCATCTTGTGTAGACTGTTGGTGGAACTCTTAGAATCTGAATTTCTGAATTGGGTAGTAATAGTAATACAAATTTAATAATGTATACTTTTCATATAACTTTAGAAAATAATATGATATTATTTTGCAAGCAATGGCGTGAAGATAATGTTGCAATTTAGTAGGAACCAGCAAGAAATCAAAAACGTAGATATTAGTTTCCTCATCTGTAAAATGAAGTGGTTGGAGAAGGTGATCACCAAGGTCCCTTCTTGTTTTATTAAGATGCAATGATTCTGATATTCTATTCCGTATATAAACAAGATCATTAATTTGAATTCACAGTATTTATTTTAAACCATGTATTTTAACACTCGCATATTTAAACTTTTTTCAGGTTCCTGCAGTTTATGCTATGCTATTTCCACTCAGTACTGAACACTGAAATAATTTCAGTTTACCAAATGCTCTGGGATCTATCATGATTAAATATAGTTTATAAACATAAGATGGATTATTATGACCTCTGATCACTTTGAATGAATGAACAACTCCGCACACAAATTCTTAATCAGAATATAGATTTCACTAAATGGTTTCAACATTTTACTTCACCCTAATGCTGTAGACATTCTGAATTAATAACTGCAATAAACATGGTCAACCTATTATATGGGTCAGTTACAAATGTAATGAATATATTGTAAAACACATTTTAATGTTAAGACCTCAGTTCTCATCTGATTGGTATTCTCTTTCTCCTATTTCCTGAAGTGAAGGAGATTTTAAATCTACTACCTAATACATGTAATCAGAAAATGTAGAAATAAATTTGGTACGTTGCCCAGCATCTAATTTTATGTGTGTTCATTGTTGTTACATTTCCTTCATTCCATTATTCCATAGCAATAAAGAAAACTCATTCAGAAACTAATAAATATGATAAACTAATTTATGATACTTATATAGAAGAAATTTAAGGGTTTCTGGCAAAATATTTAATGCCCTTCACACTCCTTGGTATGGCATACTATAACCTGGCCTTAATGCTTTCGTTTTACCTCTGAGACTATTTACAACCTTGAAACTTACATTCCAGAAATATCTGCTATGTACCTTTATTTTCTCCCAGAAGCTTGTGCTTGCTGTCTTTGTATCATTACTTATTCTAAATATCTGAAATGATCTTTCTATCCTTCTTCATCTTCCTCATTTTTTGAAACAGCATACAAATATTCTTCAGGAAGCCTCATCTGAAGCACTCAAATGATATGAAGGCCTTTTGTATGTGCTAAATTTAACACCATAGTAATTGCAGTAGCTAGCCTCATTGAACACCTAATTCCAGGCATTGTTTTAAATACCACACCTGTATTATTTCATCTAATCCTATTAACAGTCATAACCAGTCAGATACTACTATTAGTCTCATAAATAAGAAGAAAGAGAAAACTCATGTTACTCTTCCAAGTCACATAACTTATAAGTGGAAGGACCCAGAGCAGCCTGTCTTCAGCCTGAAATGGCACCAGTCACATTTTAGTGAGGATCAGTGTATGCACGTGTCTTGTGCATGCATCACACTCTTCTTGAATAAAAAAGCACACTGTTTAGAAATGTGATATTAGAATTCAGGAGGTCATAATTTTAAGCACTTTGTATTGCAGTTAGTGATTGAAGTTAAGTATTTGTTGGGATCACTAAGTAGAGTTTGGAGAGAGAAAAAGTACAGGAATTGAGGCTGGCATCTCAGAGCAACAGATGTAAGGAACAGCCAGAGAAATGCAAATCAGTCACAAAAGAGAAAGAACAGAGTCAGGAGTGAGGAAAAAAGTCACAAGGTACAGGAAGGACTATTAAAACAGGAATGACCTGCTCCGTCAAAGGCTATAAGAATGTCAGTAGCAAGAGGACTAAGTGAAATGGCTGAAGGGAAGGAAGAAATCACAATGGGTGGTGGATAAATAAAAAGCGGAGGCAGCAAAGACAGCATGCATTCTCATGAATTTCAGCAGTAAATGAAATTCCAGAAGGGAATTGGAGGAGAAAGCAGGGTTGGCAGGCGGGGTTTTTAGCGAAGATTATTTGCCAGTAGACAGAGATGAAAGAAATGAAGAGAAGATGAAGAAAGGAAAGATTGGAGAGGTAAGAGAAGGAGGAGAGATTGATGGATCAGGTCCAAGTGGACACAATCAAAGAATCGTTCCACCTGACAGCAAGGATGGAGGGAACCATGAATCCATTCAGTTGTTTTCACATGTGTACCAGACACTTCCCAAGGCACTGGGGACACAGTAGTGTCAAAAGATACATGAGCCCTTGTCTTTCTAAATCCTATATTGGGTTTAGATTCTGGTGGGAAGAAAACACACAGTACAATACAAAGCAAAATCTTAGGTAGTTATTTCTCATGCTATAGAGAAAAGTGAGGCAGAAAAAAGGAGAGAATGGGAATGGGAATTTTAAAAGGGAAGGTGAGAGTAGCCTCATTAGGAAGATGCCATTTAAGAGAAGTCCTGAAGGAGAAAAGGAGATGGCTATATGTCTGTCTGGAATGAGAGCATTCCAGATCATGCAGATAGCAAGTGCAAGGGCCCTGTGATCAAAATATGTCTTAGGGACTCACCTGCTTCTCTCTGGGTCTTGTAGACTTGAGAAACCTGTTTGGATTTTATAGGCTGTACCAGGTTGTCAACTGATCTGAAGATGGCTCTTCGGCATACAGATGACTGAAGCTTTCCCAATCCATAGTTTTGCCAGATCTCTGGGAACTTGACCTCTGCCTCCAAAGTCAGGAGCCAAGTTAGCCTAAAGCCCTCTCAGGACAGGGCCCCAGCAGAGCAGCATGTGCTGAATAAGAATAGGAAGCAAAGGACAATGGGCAACCAACAGTTGACCTGTTTTGTGAGGCCCAGCATTCCAACGAGGGGAGAACCTGTCCTGGTTCCTGATTCCCAACTTACTCAACACCAAATGAACAAAAATGTCCGGGAAACTGTGAAATATGTCCTGGGTACAGTTTGACAGAGGACGCTGTTAACTTTGCTAATTTGTAAGGTGATTCTACAAGAGGCTAACGCCTGAAGTTTGTTGTTCAAAAGGGGTCATGACATCTCCTCTCCCAAGGCAAATCCAATATGGTTTTTCCTCCAAGGACTGGCTCTTTTCCAATACAATTCCTTTTTTCTTTCACAGGACAGTTCTGGACAAGCTCTGGCTGTGCCTGGGGAAATAGCTCCTGAACTAAAATCAGATGGAACACAAGCTCCCTGTGAAAATGAAGCTCTTTCCTCTAACAATTTAAGGTCTCTCAAAGGAATCCACTTTCAGGCAGCTAGGACACAGGACAAAATGAATCAGAAGACGATTTAGGTCTATACAATACGGGTTTCCTCATATTGTCACCTAACTACATATTCAGTCTCTTTTGTGTACCATCACAAATGTTTGATCTTGGGGAAAAAAGTTTTATAGGTATTCAAAAATATCCGAAACAGAAGTCTATGTTTATATTACTTGGTTCTCAAAATTCTTAACGGATGTAAGTTGATTCTTTAATGCTACCTACATTATTCTGGAAAAATATTTGTACTGCATTTCTGTTATATTTAACCATATTCAACATGAAGTTTTATAAGTGTCTCATGTCTGCAGCATTGCTTTAAAGAATAAATTATGTCACTTTTTAAAAATTCAATTGAAGAAGTAAATTAACATTCTATACTTTTAAATCATCACATCATTATCTGATTGTGAATTACAGACATACTATTTCTTTTATTAAAAATAAATCAAGTCAGGAGCAGTGGTGCATGCTTATAATCCCAGCAATTTGGGAGGCTGAGGCAGGAAGATCACAAATTCAAAGACAGCCTCAGCAATTTAGCAAGGCCCTAAGCAATTTAGTGAAGAGGATGAAGTGGAGCTGAGTTACCATCCTGGGCAAAATATGTGCATATATTGAGACAATGGGAGTTATATTTCTTATTTACAGATAAGGGAACTACAGAGATGAAAAAGGAGGCAAGGAGAATGAATCCTATGGTGTTGGGTTGGAAGTGGAGGTGCTGGTATGAATCGATAGCTTTCAATATACAGAAATCAATGTAATCAGGAAAAGATAACCTACAGAATGGAGAAAATCTTTACCACCAGCACCTCAGATAGAGCATTAATCTCCAAGATATATAAAGAATCAAAAAACTTTATACCAAAAAATCAAATAACCCAGTCAATAAATGGGCAAAGGAACTAGAGAGGCACTTCACAGAAGAAGAAATATGAATGGTCAATAAATATATGAAAAAGTTTCGACATCACTAGCAATTAGAGAAATGCAAAATAAAACTAAACTGAGATTCAGTCTCACTCCAGTCAGAAGAGCAATTATCAATAATACAAGTAACAATAAATGTTGGTGACATCCATTCTTCAGTCACAAAGAAGAATAAAATTATGTAAATGGATGAAACTGGAGACTATCATGCTAAGTGAAATAAGCCAGTCCAAAAAAACCCAAAGGCTGAGTGTTCTCTTTGATATATGGATGCTGACTCACAAAGGTGGGGTGGTGGTGGTGGGGAGTAGAGATTCACCGGATTAGATGGGGAAATAGGGGAAAGAAGGGGGATGGGAAAAGGAAAGACAGTAGAATAAATAGGACATAACTTCCCTATGTTCATATGTGACTACACAACCAGTGTGGATTTTCAAAAAGTGTTTTTATCCTGATTGGGATTCATTAGATTTTGAACCTAAGGACTGGTGTCTTCATTAATCTTGGAAAGTTCTCAGTCAATTTTAAACTATTATGTCTGCTCTATTTTTTTTTATATCATCACTTTACTTTTTTATACTTTTCAGTGAGATATAATTTATATACTATAAAGTCTATAGATTTAAAATGTCAAATAGTTAAACATATTTGCAGAGTTCTAGAACTATAAATATAATCTTATTTTAGCAATTGTTTAGAATAGTGTTTTAGCACACTTAAAGAAACTTTGTATCTATCAGCAATCACTCTTCATTGTCCCTCCAACCCCCAATATTCCCCCTTTAGCTCTAGGCAACCACCAGTTTCTGTTTTTATGGATTTGCCTATTCTGGAAATTTCATATAAATAGCACTAAACAATATATAGACCTTTGTTGCTACTTCCAGTTACCATATTTGTAAGTTTTATCTTCATATTGTAGAATCTATGGATGCTTCATGAATTAAAAAGAAAATCCATCCTATGCATATATCACATTTGGCTTATTTAACATTGACCAGTTGATGGACATTTGTGTTGTTCTGTTTGGTGGTTACAATTGATCCACTATGAACATTTGGGTAACACATGTTTTCATTTTTTTTTAGATAGATACCTAAGAAGGCAATTTCCTGGATGATATAATAAATCTGTGCTGTATTTTTAGGAACTTACAAACCATTTTTCAAAGTTCTACACCATTTTTTGTCCTTTCTTTCCTGAAATTGTTTAAACAAATTGAAGACCTCACTCTGTCCTCACAGTCTCTTGACTTTTTTTCTTCTTTTTTCTTTTCTACCTTTTTAACTATTTTATGCCTCTCAGGTAATTCTTTCCAATCCATTACCAAGTTCTCTTATTCTTTTTTTAATGGTGTCTAATTTGATGTCATCCATTGAACTTTTAATTAGAATTACTACATTTTTAACTCTATATGTTCCATTAATTTTCCTCCAAAATGCCTAAATATTTTAATGATTTCTACCTCATATTTTATTTCTACTTTAAAATTTTAAAACATAGTAAATATGCTTATTTTATATTTTGGATCTGTTTATTTCAGTATTAGGATTTTCTCAGGATTGGTTCAGTAGTTTGCTGTTTCTCTTGATTTATTCATGGTGATTTTTTCCTAGAATGTTCTATAATTTACAATGTTAGGTTATTTCTCTTGGGGTTTTAATTGTGGAAATTCTTTAAGTCCTATATCCAAAGTTTAGTCCTCCAAAGGGGATTTTTATTTACTTCTTTCCAATGCCTGCCTTTTTATTTTATTTATTGGTACTAGGGATGGAACTTAGTGACACTTAACCACTGATTCACATCTCCAGCCATGTGTTGTTGTTGTTGTTTTTTAATTTTTTTGCATTTTATTTAGAGACAGGGTCTCACTGAATTGCTTAGGGCTAGGTTGCTTGCTAGGTTGCTGAGGCTGGCTTTGAACTTGTGATCATCCTGCCTTAACCTCGCCTCCAGCAGCTGAATTACAGGGGTCTGCCACCATGCCCAGCCAATGCTTGTCATTTTAAATTTAATTTTCTTCAAGGAAGTTATACCAAGTGTGTCAAGTGTGTGGTGTGATTTTTCTTTCTTTCCTTTCTTTTCTTCTTCTTCTTCTTTTTTTTTTGCTACTGATCACCTCAGGACATGTACATCTCATTGGTTGTGGAAAATGACTAAATTCTTGGTCATTTTTTTTTCTTAATAATTTCCTTTCGTTCTTTTAATTCTGTTTTCTAAAATTCTAGAGTTTGGATTTTCTAACACTTTTTTACATATATCTTACATTTTCTTTTGTATTTTACCTATAATTACTTTTTGTTTTGTGTGTGATTGTGTTTCACTTAACTTCAATCTTATAATGAAAGTATTTTCACTGTCTCTTGAATAATAATTTCAATTACAATAATTATATGCATGCAAATATACATTTTATGCCTATTGTATGATTGATTATTTTTGTTTCATAAAGAATTGGGAGATTCATATATCCTGTAAAGAAGGAAACAGTCATGAAGGTCAAATAACATACTGAATTTGAAATATAATAATCTCTCAATTTTTCTTCAAGAGTTTTTCATCTTCTATTTAATGTACATGGTTGTATATTTATTGGTTCAGTTTTTTCCCTCTTAATTATATCATTCCTTTTTTATTAATTTTTTATTTATATATGATAGTGGAATGCACTACAATTCATATTACACATAAAGAGCACAATTTTTTCATATCTCTGGTTGTATAGTATATAAAGTATGTTTCCACCAATTCGTGTTTTCATACATATACTTTGGATAATGACATCCATCACATTACACCATCATTTCTAACACCCTGCCCTCTCCCTTCCACTCCCACCCCTCTGTCCTATCTAGAGTTCTTCTATTCCTCCCGTGCTCCCCCTCCCTACCCCACTATGAATTAGCCTCCTAATATCAGAGAAAACCTTTGGCATTTGGTTTTTAATATATATGCCACATCTTGTGTGAGAACAGACTGGATTTACTATATATTCAACGTGCCATCTAAACTAGAAGTTTCCACAGCTGTTGATGTTTGGTAGACAATGGCTTTTCATTGGGTATTATTAGAATTTAATCTTCAGGAATTTCGAATACTGATTATCTTTAAGGGGAATCCCTTCTCCCCATATCTGTTGTCCACAGAAACGGATTTTCCTTAAAACTTCTTGTCTTCCCTGCATGTTTTCATTCACTCTGCATCTGGCGAAACATGCTCCTTCAGATTCTAATTTATTTCGTGGTGTGAGACCTATTCAAGATGTACTCAGAGAAGGTAGGTGATATATACAAAATCCCTCCAGAAAGTTAAAAAAATACCAATAGGTGATTGCATTTCTTTTTTGGATATTATTGACTGCACAAATACAGCCACCACTTTGGTGACTTTGATCAATATATTAAATGACCACTTGAAATAACACCCATCTCTGGAATTTAGTGGCATTCTCAAAGATCACAATTAGCTTTCAACTGGTATGATGAGTGCATAACGGAGTGTCTAGTTCACAATGAGATAATCAAGCCTTGGTGCATGGCTAAAGGGAGGCTTGGATGAATGGATCTAGTGGCATAAAAGCTTTAAACATATGAGTTGTAAACTGGACTTCATATTCTTTAGGAATATCATGCATATGGAGATTTTCCCTTGAACTAAAAAATTTATATTAAATGTGATCTGCACTCTTATCCCGATGTTGAATCTAACAAGTGAACTATCCTCTGGAAAGTTTGCAAACATATTTAGATTGGTTTGATGATATTGTAGGTTTCATTCAAATTATATTTTAATGCTGAAAAAAATATAAAAATCACAAAAGAAAAATATTAGGCAAACTGATTATTTGATATTACTGCCATTTTTACAAAATGCATATTAAGAAGAAACAATAGAATCCAAAATAACTGTTTGTATGTTTAGACACTATCTTATTGTCCTTATTTATTGTTAGTTCTTCTCATGGGACCTGTTCTCTATTCTGCTGCTGAACTAGATGCCAGATGAGCCAGCTCTCTCTTCCACACTGTTTCGTTTAAA